>NC_079193.1:112931975-113054475 GCF_029499605.1 Hyla sarda | reverse complement strand
TCAAGCATACACAGGTTCTTAGTTATTTACAAATCAGTGAACAATATTAATTAGATACCGGAAGTGTAAATATGAATACATAAATATAAAACTGCGTGCATAAGTTAAGATACATATAGCCATAAAGTGAAAAGTGCATATTGACAAAATATATACACTAAAAATGATAAAATACATAGCATAATTCACTTAATTAATCATCAGGGCAATTCATATAAGTCATCTCTAGAAGTGCAGAGGTTATAGTGGAAAACAATCACTATTTATCCGGTGAGTATTTTCCTCTATAAGCCCTGCCCTCCTTTATCATTTTTAGTGTATCTTTTTATTTACCACGTAGACCGGACTATGTGAGAAAGAATTGGCTAAAAAGGGGTCTTTGAATGTGTGAGTGTTAGCCCCTTCTCTCATTTATTATTACCCCAGTACCCACTGGCGCCAGATAATTAAATAAATAAAAAAATGTTTGGGGATCCTGCCTATTTTCAATAACCAGCCAGAATCAAATTTAGTTAGCGTTAGCTGTTTTACAGGCCAACGCTAAGACCTGGCTTAGTAATGGATGTAGTCTATCAAACCACTTCCAAAACGAAGTCACAAATTAGTCAGAACTTTATTACAATGAAAATATCCCAGACCCCTCATTAGCCATCAAAAAAAAAAAAAAACACTTCCGTAGTGTGGTCTTTTCCCCGTAAAAAATAAATAAAATAAAAAGTTGCAGGTTTAAATACGTTATCTTTTAACCCCTTCACAACACATGAAAGAGCTAGTCCATCATGGTGCCACTAAGGTGTGCATGGGTTGGGATCCTGACTCAAGCCCGCACCATACCTGGATACCCCCAGCTGTTTTTAGTAGCTGGAGGCCGCTGCTAATAGCTGGTATGCAGCGATTGCTGTGGCTGGCTATTAACCCTTTATATCTTGCTGTAAAATTTGACAGTGGAATCTAAATGGACCTTTAAACAGTCCCTGGTGATCTAGTGGGTGGATTTGTCCTAAAAATTATCCGGGGTCCACTGGAGGTAGCAGCTGGGTGAGGCTACCCCACGTTGGGTAGGCAGCGGGTTCCCCACGTTGGATATCATTGTCCCCCCCCCCCCCCCTCCAACTCACTCACTCACACAGACACACACCCACACATGCACGCACACACACATAGACAACCTTGCCTGTCCTCTCTCCGGCGGTGGCCTGACGAGTGACGTCACTGACGTCCTCCTGTGCAGGTCTGCGGAGGGACGTCACATGCGCGACGTCCCTCACCAGACTCGGGCCGGCCGGTCGCACATTTTCATGGGTCCCAAAATTCCACCTCACACTGGCCAACCGGAGATGCGGAGGAGGGGGGGGGGGGTAGGTGAAGCCTTATGGCATTTAGCACTGTTAGCAGGGCTAAATGCCTGAAGAAGTTACCTGCCCGGCGCCCGGAACTGCATGTCCCGGGAGTCGAGTAATACAAATGACATATACCTGGTGCGGGCCATAAACTTTTGTTCCATGGGCTGCAAATGGCCCGTGGGCCGGGAGTTTGAGACCCCTGCTCTAAGGGGACCAATAAAGTGTTAAAAGTTTTATAAAGGTTTAAAAAATACACAATCTTTCATATTAAAAGTTTAAATCACCTCCCCTTTTCCCATTTTCTATGTAAAAATGTTTTAAAGGAAAACTGTCAGCTTGCTACCCCCCCACACTAACCAGCAGTACTGGCTGGTAGTGCAGGGGATACTGATCAGTTTTATGCTTACCGTGCCCAGATCCACCCGCTGTTCTTCCGTAATCTTCTATTTTTGGTTTATGCTAATTAGGTGCCAACTGGCACTCTGACGTCAGCATTTTTGGCTGCAGCACCACCCAGCTCCTCAATATTCCTCCCCTCCCTCTGCCTCTCCCTGTTCATTACAGAGCGGGGAGAAGAGGGAGAGGCAGAGGGAGGGGAGGAATATTGATGAGCTGGGAGGCGCTGCGGCCAAAAAACACTGACGTCAGAGTGCAAGTTAGCACCTAATTAGCATATACCAAAAATAGAAGATTATGGCCAAACGGCGGGGCGGATCCAGGCATGGTAAGCATCAAACTGCTCAGCGTTCCCCCGCATATGTAATTGTCTAAATTATTAAAATATAACATTATTATCCTGTATGGTAAATAGCATAAATGTAAAAACAAAATACAAAACCCAAGCCTTTTTTTTTTTTTTTTTTGGAAAAGCTTTATTTTTTTTAAAATTAGTGATACATGACTGAAACTATGCAAATTTAGTATTGTCTAATCGCGCCGACCTAAAGTTTTAAGATAAATTGCTAGTTTAAACACACAGTGAACCATGTAAAAAGATTAGAAAGGCAAAGGTGCATGTTGCTTACTTTTTTTTTTTATACTGGTAATGTAACTAATTGGGTACTGGTGTGTTTTTAAAAACATTTTTTTATTAAAGGGTTATTCACATCTCCTACATCACATGTCACGTTATAGACCATGCAAGGTTAACAATTTTACATATGCATATAATTGGCTAACTTTTGCCTCTTTCATGTTGTGCCTGATCCTCTCTTCTTGTTAACTGGTTCCCCTGCCCAGCCACCTTCTGTGTCTGCAAACTTCATCGCAGATGGCTCCATGCACAGAACACAAGTCCTAGAGTTGTCTGGGGTTTTTCAAAGTGCACAGAGCGCTCACCTAAAAAGCAGAGGCAAGGAGCAGTTGGTGACCTTCAAGGAAAACAGTCATCCTCTTCACCCACACGAAACCCAACACACTGGGTTACAGTGTGGGGGAACAGGAGACCGAAGAGGGGTCATTGAGATAAATACATACCTGTAGTCCGGAGCTGTGTCTCTGCAAAGATCCTCTTCTATCCCCGCTGAATAGCGCACAGGGGAAGACCCGCCAGATTAATTTGAATATTCATTGGCGCTGGTCACGCCTCCTGTGCGCAATTCGGTGGAGATAGAAGAGGATCTTAACTCATTGACCCCTCATCGGTCTCCTGTTAACCCACACTGTAACCCAGTGATTCATTGCCTATGTAATTTACATGTCCCGCCCCGGTTTTAACCAGGAAGTAAGAAAGGGACGTGGCATAGTATGGCAGTGAAAGAGCCAGGTGGGAAAATTCTTTAATTCCAATTTATAATACACTGGTGTTTAATGTCTATATTTTAAAGCAGAATGTGTACGGTTGCTATCATTATTTATGCTTTTTAAAATATATATATGTCAAGGAAGAAAGCAGTACTCCTAGTAGTGTGAACAGGTGCCTCCTAGCTTGGGTCACGGTCCAGGATCCTATAAACATACTCCAAGGAAAATGCAGTGGCACTCAAAAATGGTGTTATAAAAAAAAAAAAGGTAGTTATTTATTCATCCCAAATGTGCAGTAGCGACATTTCGATGGTCTCACACCATCATTTTCAAGCAACTAGTGTTACATCATGTGACTTTTTATGGTCACGCAGGACCAATTAATCAGTTAACAATTTAATATAAACATTGTGCAAAAGAGTATTTTACAGTTACATAAAAAGTGTTTTGCACTTTATATGTAACTGTAAAATTCTCTTTTGCACAACGTTTTTGTACACTGGATATCCTTTGTGTGCTGCTGCTTTCTGGATTTTTATATGAGTGGAACCACTAACCCTGGATCCCTTACAGCGTGCACCTTCTGCAGAGTTACGTTTATAGGTTGTGCTGCTCTCCTTGTGTGTGTGTGTGTGTGTGTGTATATATATATATATATATATATATATATACATACACATACACACACACACACACAGCATAGTTAATATTTTAGCATGAACTTCTCCTGTCCTTCAATGGGATGTTTAAAACTTTAGTGTTGTGTTTTTACTATGTTATGTGTTTAGAAGAACTGAGGGTTCCACCACTTATGTTTGCATCCTAGCTTGGATATTCCGAAGTTACTACAGTCAGTACTCTCCTAGACAGCATTACGACAGAGGCATTTTTGGTGCTCTTCTTAATACATTGTTAAATTTTAGTATGTGGAAGGATCTCTTTGACCTCTTGGAAACTGCAGCTACTGCAAAAATATTTGTAAGTATATCCCTCTGCCTTGTGTTTAAAAAATTTTTTTTGCATTACCATCTTGTATGCCCAGTATACAAATAAATGTCTGTTTCTTAAAGTGGCTATCCAGCGGGAGGGTTAACCCATCAGATTCCTTCTTTCATTTTTCACAGACCTTTTTAAAAGTGAAGAAAGCAATCTGATTGGTTGCTATGGTCAACTGCACCACTCTTCCTCTACGCAGGTTTTGATAACTCTCCCCCTCAGTATAACCAATATTGGGAGTGTCGGCTCATGCAAACTCTTCTAATATTATTCATCAGATGATGGACATAGGAGTGGGCTGTTGTCTCTGTATCAAATCTCTGTCCTACTAGAGAAAATCCACACCAGACAAGTTATGGATTTTCTGCCATGGGACCAGTGTTCAATTTACTCAACCCATCACAAGCTTGCTTCATTGGAAGCTCTGGATTATTGTTCATAATTTCTGTTCACCACATATCCTTTCTTGCTGCATTGTCTAACAAGAGAAGTTGTAACATTACATACACTGTATGCAAGTAACTGCTAAAGAATCACAGGGTGTTACTTTTCCAAAGTCTCATGCTTAGCTTGTCCTTATAAGCACCCTTTCTGGCTTGACTGATGTCATTCAGGCTCATGTGTGTCATCAAATTCTATCATTTTTCCTTTGCACTCTAGTAATGTCCCCTGGCGAATTTTAGGTAGCGACTCTTTAGGGAGAAGCTGTTTACTTCAAGATACATCAGGAAAGGTCTGTGTATACAATAATTGTATCCATAGACACCCATTACCTTTTACAGAGGCCAAAAGAGTGTTTTTTTGCTTCTGTACAGATGGAGTCAATTGAGGTTTGCGCTACTCCATTAAACGGTGTTAAGTATACTGTGCTTTTTTTTTTTTTTTAAACACAAAACTTTGTATGATGGATGCCACTATACCTCCATCAGACACTACAAGACACAATATGAAATCAGCCTTAGGGTAAGTTCAGACTAGCAGATCCACAATGTAATTTATGCTGCGGTCCCGCCACCGAAGGACCCCCCTACAAGGTGTCTTTAAATGTGCCTGCTCAGAGCGGCACTATGCCGCTATGAGCAGACGCACTGCTGCGATGTGCGAGTCGCCGCACATGTGCGGTGTACTCGCACACATCGCGACTGCTCCCTCTGCTCCCTGAGGTAGGCCGCGGACGCTCGCTCATCGCAATCTGTCTGCTCAATGCAGCGTATTGCCGATCCGACCAGGCACATCTAAAGGGACCCTGTAGCGGTCTTCGGTGGCGTAAAATACGCTGTGGATCCCCTCGTCTGAACGTACCCTTATGCTTGCAAAATGCTTAGTGTATATTTGGAGGTTGGGGTCACATTGTGACTCATTTTGGCTCCATACAAGCTTTTCTCAAATGTACATACAAACAAAATAGTGTTCACTTTATTAACCGCTTAAAGGGATACTCCATATCTAGACATATTATACCCTATCCAAAGGATAGGGAATAAGATGTCTGATCGGAGGGCCCCCTAAGCTAACTGGCATGTGGCTTTTAATACTTTAAATGCTGTGATGTTTGATAGTAGCTATAACTCATTTAATAGTCCACTTCACACTCCAGGTTGTACATGTACACTCTGGTGCATTATAGTTTGGGCAGCAGGGGCATAAATTTACACCAGATATCCTCAATAGGTTAAAGTCATTGTCCAGCAAAAACTTAAAAAAAAATGTTTTAATAAAATATGCTCAGGTCTTTTGCTTAACCGGTTGGCGTCTAAGGCCGAGCCGGCTCATCCTGAGATGATAACCAGATTTATCAGTCTCAGAACCGGGACCAGCAGAGAAAGAGAGGTAAGCCCTCTGGCTACCTTGGCAGTGGATCGCTCCAACTCCATCGCGCTGCGATCACCACATGTGGTGTAACATGGTAGCCCCCTTCTACAGGAATCAGCAGGGGGACGGACGGTATGGCACAGGCTCGAGTCAGGAGCCCGCACCATACCGGCTGGCCCCCAGCTGATTCCTGTAGCTGGGGGCTACCGTTAATAGCCGACATGCGGTGATCGCAGCGCGATAGAGTTGGAGCGATCCACTGCCGAGGTAGCCAGAGGGCTTACCTCTCTTCCTCTGCTGGTCCTGGCTTTGAGACTGATAAATCGAGCGCAGAGCACACAGATGAATGTAGTTCTATAGAACTACATTGATCTGTAGGAGGAATATAATAATTCCTTCTAAAAGTCCCCTAAGGGACTGATAGTGTATAAAAAAATTTTTTTTTTTTTAAAGTTGAGGAAAAAAACATTAACCCGTTTCATTTTAAAAGTTTGAACCCCCCCCCCTTTCCCAAATTCCATATTAAAAAAATATTTAAACATAATAAAAATAAACATGTGGTATCGCTTCATGCACAAATGTTCCAACTATAAAAATATAATTTTAATTAAACCACGCAGTCAATGGCATTTACATATGAAAAAAATACCAAAGTCCAAAATTGCATATTTTTGGTCACTTTGTATACCCTAAAAAAAGTCAATTTTAAACATACTAATTTTGGTGCATGTAGTTATAAATTTAAATAAAACATATATAAATTAGGTATCCTTGTAACCATATGGACCTAGAGAATAAAGTGTAATTTTCACCAAGAAGTGCACTGCATAGAATCGGAGGTTGGGAGCCTTTGTTGTAGTCAAAATACAGCAGAGCTGCATGCATCATTGTTCTGTCAAGTAAAATGCTGTACACCATGCAGTAGACTGAAGAGACCATTATAATAGGGGCCTTTTGTTCACTCTCTATATCTAGCATTCAGTGAATCTGCCACTGTTTTTGCATTTCTGTTGTTCTGTCTGCTTCTATGACTGAGCAGATATGATGCAGATGTGAACACTGCTTTAAATCAACTGGTGCCATAAAGTTAAGCAGATTTTGTAAATTACTGCTATATGCTTCAGAGGAAGTTCTTTTGTTTTTGAATTTCTTTTCTGTCTGACCACAGTGCTCTCTGCTGACACCTCTGTTCATGTCAGGAACTGTCCAGAGTAGCATAGGTTTGCTATGGGAATTTGCTCCTTCTCTGCTCCTCCAGTTTCTTACTTGGACAGAGGTGTCAGCAGACAGCACTGGTCAGACAGAAAAGAAATTAAAAAAGAAAATAACTTCTTCTGTATTCTGTATACAGCAGCTGAAAAGTACTGGAAGGATTAAGATTTTTAAATAGAGGTAATTTACAAATATGTTAAACTTTCTTGCATCAGTTGATTTAAAAATAATAATAATAATGTTTTCCACCAGAGTACCCCTTTATCATGAGTGGCAGTTTGTGCCCAATCTTTGGTAAGGTGAGAGATTTCCCTAACAATGTGTCAGTTTTTCCCCTCCATTTAGTGGTGTTTTTAGTCAAGTGTGGCTTTTACTTCATAGACCTCTATATAGGGTGAAAAAAAAAAATACAAATCCTTGAATCACATAATCAATGACATGACTTGTAAAGAGAAAAATGCAGGTGTAAAAACACCACATATAAAAATTCATATACTAATACATGCTATTTTCATGAAAAAAACACCACAAAACTGCTTCATGAAGGATGGATAGTTTTCTGTGACTTTTATAAGCTTAAAATCATAGTGTAAAAAGTATATGTGAAGAAAGCCTTATAATTTTTTTTTCTTTCCAGCCATCCTTTGACCAAATCATTAATGTATTTGAAAAGGTTGTATTTTCTGGCTTACAGACTTCATTCTCAACTTTACTGGATATATTCTGCAAGGTATGGTGAAAATGGTTTGTATTTTACAATTCACCACAGTGTTGTAAGGATATGTTGAGGGATTCATTGCTTGTAAACGGCCATGATGGCGTGGCATATCCGCAGGAAAAAAATAAATTATAAATCACTAGAAAAAACTGCTCTGTCAAACTTAATTTCTCTATCGGCTCCATTGGGGGACACAGACAGTGGATGTATCTTGCTGTCTCTAGGAGGTGTGACACTAAGGTGATAAAAAAAAGTCAGCTCCTCCCAGCAGGATACACCCGTCTTCAGGCTCTGAGCTAGTCAGTTTAATCTTAGTGTCTGAAGGAGGTGGACATGGTCTGGGTTGCTCCAGACCAGGTCTTCTAATTTTTTTTGTTTTCCTAGTTAGGGACGTGTTAGTTTTTTATTCCTTTTTCTTTTCTGTTTTCAGGTGGGGACTCAGGGACTGCGGTTCCCCGTTTCCCCATTGCGAGTGAGGGGGCACAGACATTGCGTATATGCGCTGTTAACCCCCCCCTCGCCAACGGTCAGCGCTTGGGTGGTACCTCACGGGTCCGGGTCCCCCTAATTCCCTTCTCGCCTCGCTCGCGCATAGCAGCCAGGCGTGATGCAGGTAACTAATGCTGACTGAAGACTTCACAGAAGACTCCAGTAGTTGAGTTCTTCTGACTGAGATAAGTACTTCTCCCTTTTTTTCTCCACAGGAACGGACTCGCAGCAGCTGGAGAACCCCTGTTTTTACCCACCCTTTAGTTTTTGGGGCTAACTTACAGGGGCTGCACTTTATTACAGGCTGCACTTTATTTTTGGGGGAGCAGTGGCACCTGAAGGGGCATCATATAGGGGGGCACTTCACGTGTGTGTGTATGCGTGCTTGGGTGTCACATCCATAGCGCCTTATTCCGGCACTTCACTTGTGTGCGTGTGTGTGTTTAACTTTGTCTCTCACAGCGCCTTATACGCGGCTGTTAGCCACGGCGCTGTCCTGGGCCGGGCACTCTCAGTGCCGGCTTAGTTTCACTTTGCCGGCAGCGGCTTATAAGTGGCTGACAGCCGCGGCGCTGCTATTAGCCGGGCACTTTTGCGCCGGCTTACTTCTTTTCACCGGCAGTCTCTTCCGGCGCTGGCCGCCCGCCCGATTCCCCCGAGCGCACAAATGAGCGACAGGTGCGCTCGGGGCAAGGAGCGGGCACCATGATAGTTCTTCCGGCCGGTCTGTGGCTCCGCCCATGGGGCTGGAAGAGCTCAGAGGCGCGAAGCTGCCTCCATTCAGCGCCGTGGCCGCGAATTTCAGTAGGAAGGGGGCATTTACGTAGTGCCTTGCTTCAGGCACGCCCCTCTCTTCCTATTGGCTGGCCATTTCTCTCTCTCTAGCTGCACAGAGGGAGTCTCCTCACTGCAGCTGACAGGGGGCAGACTAGGGTGAGAAAGTTCCTATCTCCCTTCTTTTCCCTCATTATGTCCGTACCCAGAGCTGTTCCTCCCTCTGAACAGAGACCTGGAACTTCAGTGACTTACTATCTCTGTAAGCACTGTAATACCAAAATGTCTGGCTCTGCTGAGCCCACTTGTCCTGCCTGCGCCACTGCTCCCCCAGACCCCCTGGTACCCCCTGATGCCCCTTCGGTCCCGGTGAATCCAGACGCTCCCCCAGCCTGGGTTTCTTCCCTGACCCAGTATATGGCTGACTTGAACAAAGTCTCCCGCTCGGTGGCTGAGGCCTCCCGGGAAGTGGTGTCCGCCTTGAAGGGGTTTTCCCTGCGCAGGACCTCTGGAAGGGCTCGCTCCTTGTCTCCACATACCTCACGCTCTCACAAGCATCCTAGTGGTGACTCGTCTGACTCTTCCAATGAGTCTTCAAGTAGACGTGAGCGTTCCCCTCCTGGGTCCCGCCCCCCCCGTCATCTGGGCACAAACGTCGCTCCTCCAGAGGACGTTCTCGGAGTCGCCGCTCTGCCACGCCAGAGCCGCGTTCTCAGGCTGAGTCGCCCCCCCCTCCAGGACTGCCTCTACCCATTCTCATTCCCCTGGCGAACTGGTGGACGAGGCTTCCGAGCCTGCATCTGACTCTGAGGACCGCCCGGACTCAGTTGCAACGGTTAACTCTTTGGTTACAGCCCTGAGAGACACCTTTCACTTAGAGGACCCAGGATCTTCGGATGTCAATCCAGGAGTATCCTTTCATTGTGCTAAGCCAGCACCTCAGAAGTTCAGCTCTCACGCTGACTTTGACGACATTCTGGAGACCGCATGGAAACTTCCAGACTAGAGGTTCCCTGGATTCAAGACAATTCAAAATCCTTATCCATTTGACAAGGTCTTTGTCACTAAGGTGGTTTCTCCTCCCTCAGTGGACCCATCAGTTTCCCGGATCAATAAGGCGACTACACTGCCTCTGGCAGATGCCGCTGCCTTCAAGGATCCCACGGACAAGAAGGTAGAATCCTTAGCGAAGTTTGCCACGGAAGCTGCTGGCTCTTCTCTTCTTCCCATCTTCGCCTCCACATGGGTGTCCAAGGGCCTGTCGGAGTGGTGCCAAAAGCTCCGTAAGGATATCTTAGCGGGATCCCCCCCCTCCCCCAGAGGATCTATCTGCTTTGGCTCTCCAATGCTTTAAAGCCGGGGATTTTTCCACACAGGCAGCCCGTTCTGCCTATGCTGTGGGTCATCTAGCGGCTCTCCGCCGCTCTATGTGGCGTAAGGCTAATGCGGATGCCGCTTCCAAAAGATCTCTCACTGAGCTCCCCTTTACGGGTGGCCATCTTTTTGGCAAACGCCTTGATGAGATTATCTCCGAGGTAAGAGTTCCTTGTTACCTCAAAATAAGGCTCGCCCTACTTCCCAAAAGGAAGGCCTTTTCCTTTCGGTCCTTTCGGACCTCCAGCTCCAACAAGGGATCCGGGCAGCCGCCCTCGCGGGACAAGAAGGCTCCCTCGTTTCGGGCTCGCCAGTCTTGGAAGTCGGACTACAACCGGTCCGGCCGTTTTGCGCTCAAATCAGGCAACCGCAAGCCCACTTCTGCATGAAGTGAGGCCCCCACCCGCAGTTTCTTCTCGGGTGGGAGGTCGTCTCTTACTTTTTCTAGACATTTGGCCCTCTCACATTCAAGACTCTTGGGTCAGGGACGTGGTATGCAACGGTTACCGCATCGAATTTGCATCCCTTCGGAGGGATCGCTTTTTTCGATCCCGGGCCCCCCGGTCTCCTCCTCTGGCGAAGCAGTTTCGAGCGGCTCTCCAGTCTTTGCCTTGCTTCTCCAGGGGGTTATCGTTCCTGTTCCTTGAAGGGAACATTTTCGGGGTTTCTATTCAAATCTTTTCGTGGTCCCCAAGAAGGATGGTTCTGTGCGTCCAATTTTGGACCTCAAGCGTCTCAATCTTCATCTTCTCATCCGCCACTTCCGAATGGAATCCCTCTGTTCAGTAGTGGCGTCCCTGGAACAAGGCGAGTTCCTTTCATCGGTGGACATCAAGGATGCCTACCTCCATGTGCCAATATTTCCGGGCCATCATCGGTATCTCCGCTTTGCGGTTCCGGAGGGGCACTTTCGATTTGTAGCCCTCCCCTTCGGTCTAGCTACGGCTCCTCGGGTCTTTACAAAGGTGCTTGCGCCAGTGATGGGCCTGTGACGGTCGAGATGAATCTCAGTGATACCCTATCTGGACAACCTTCTCATCAAGGCTCCAACCAGGGCCAGACTCTGGAGAATCTGGACATCACTCTCCAAACTCTGACTTGCTTCGGGTGGATGGTTAACCAGGACAAGTCAGTTCTCCGTCCTACCCAGTCTCTAACCTTTCTGGGACTTCTTTTCGACACGGCCTCTGCTCGAATTCTTCTTCTGCCGGACAAACGTCTGGCGCTCCGGTCGGGGGTCCGCTCCCTTCGGACCCAGGTATCAGTCTCCATCCGCACTTGTATGGAGGTCCTGGGTCGGATGGTGGCAACTATGGAGGCCGTACCTTTTGCCCAGTTTCATTACCGTCCCCACCAACTGGAGATTCTCTCTCGGTGGACCAGTTCTCCTCTGTCCCTCGATCGTGAGATTGTTCTCCCTCTCAGGGTCCGTCAGTCTCTGCTCTGGTGGCTCCGCTTTCCCCCTTCTTCTCCAAGGGCGGTCGTTTCTTCCCCTTCACTGGCAGGTTGTTACAACGGATGCCTGCCTGTCGGGCTGTGGCGGAGTGTTCAGGGATTGGACGGTCCAGGGACTATGGTCTCCCCAGGAGACCCTTCTTCCGATAAACATATTGGAATTACGGGAGATTCTTCTTTGTCTTCTCAATTGGGAGTCCCATCTTCAGTCCCGTCCTGTCCGCGTTCAGTCTGACAATGCCAAGACCGTGGCGTACATAAATCGTCAGGGCGGCACTCGCAGCTCGGCAGCCATGGCCGAGGTGACCAAGATTCTCTCCTGGGCGGAGAGCAAGGTTCCGGCCATTTCGGCGATTCACATCCCGGGGGTGCTCAACTGGGAAGCGGACTTCCTCAGTCAGTCCTCACCCGACCCCGGCGAGTGGTCTCTACATCCAGAGGTCTTCGCGCTCCTCTGGGGCATTCCGGACGTGGACCCTCAGGCTCTGGCCGTGGATGCCCTAGTGATTCCTTGGGCGGGGTTTACCCTACCCTATCTGTTCCCTCTTCTTCCGCTTCCCAGGGTGCTGAGGAAGCTCAAGGCAGAGGGCGTCCCCGCCATTCTGGTAGCTCCAGATTGGCTCCGAAGGTCGTGGTACGCCGATGTAGTCAGGCTCCTGGACGACTCTCCACTGCGCCTTCTGCTTCCGCTCCGTCCAGACCTGCTCTCTCAGGGTCCTCTTTGCCACCCCAATTTACAGTCGCTGCATTTGACGGCGTGGCCGGTGAGACCGCGATTTTGAGGGCCCGCGGGTTCTCTTCCCAAGTCATTCTCACCATGCTCAAGGCTCGTAAGCCCTCCTCTGCAAGGATGTACCACCGTACTTGGAGGTCTTATTTTCGTTGGTGTGAAGTAAAAGACTTCTCCCCGGTGACCTTCTCTGTTCCCCGTCTTCTCTCCTTTTTGCAGTCGGGGTTGGAACTGGGGTTGTCTCTCAGTTCTCTTAAGGTTCCCTTACTGTTCTTTTCCAGCAGCCCCTGGCTTCTAATCCTCATGTCCAGACCTTTCTGCAAGGAGTGGCGCACGCTGTCCCTCCTTATCGGTCACCTTTTCCCCCTTGGGACTTGAATTTGGTTCTGAGTGCCCTCTAGGGTGCACCCTTTGAGCCCCTTAGAGAAGTGTCTCTCCACCTCCTTTCTTGGAAAGTGGCGTTTCTGGTGGCTATCACCTCCATCCGGAGGGTTTCTGAATTGGCAGCCCTTTCCTGCCGTTCTCCGTTTCTGGTGATTCACCAGGACAAGGTCTTTTTCCGGCCAGACCCTTCCTTTTTTTACCTAAGGTGATCTCGGCCTTTCATCTCAATGAAGATATTGTCCTCCCGTCATTTTGCCCGGCTCCTTCTCATCCTAGGGAGCGCTTACTGCACAAGCTGGACGTGGTTCGGGCTGTTCGGTCTTATCTCTCTATCACTTCTTCCTTTCGTCAGTGTGATTCCTTTTTCGTCCTGACGGAAGGTCGTCGCAAGGGACAAACTGCTTCTAAGGCCACCATTTCTAGGTGGATTCGGTCTGCCATTTCGGAAGCCTTTCGGGGTTGTGGCTCATTCCACTCGTTCTGTTGGGGCATCCTGGGCTCTCCAGAATAGAGCTTCCGCCTCGCAGATTTGCAAGGCGGCTACCTGGTGGTCTTTGCACACTTTCTCGAGGTTTTATCAGGTTCATACTTTCGCATCGGCTGATGCTTCCCTGGGGCGTAAGGTGTTGCAGGCGGCAGTGGATCAGCCGTCTGCCTGATTACTTATCTGCCCACCCAAGGGACTGCTTTGGTATGTCCCACTGTCTGTGTCCCCCAATGGAGCCAATGGAGAAAGGAGATTTTTAACACTTACCGTAAAATCTTTCTCGAAGGATCCATTGGGAGACACAGCTCCCGCCCTTTTTGTTTTTTTTTTCCTTGGTTCTCTGTCCGATGGTGTGTTCAGTTACGTTTTTTCTTCTGGTTCTCGGACAGTTTTGGGTTTTTCTTTGACCTATTGGTCTCCTCCTATTGCTCTGGAACTTAAACTGACTAGCTCAGAGCCTGAAGGTGGGTGTATCCTGCTGGGTGGAGCTGACTTTTTTTTTTTTTTTTTTTTTTTATCACCATAGTGTCACACCTCCTAGAGACAGCAAGATACACCCACTGTCTGTGTCCCCCAATGGATCCTTCGAGAAAGAGATTTTACGGTAAGTGTAAAAAAATCTCCTTTTATACATCACAGATCACGTAAGTATGAACACAATGTAACTGCTTTCTGACCAGCTAGCATCAGCCGCATGACTGCTGTATATTAACTGTGCCTTCTCCAGTTGAGGGGGGCATCAGCTGCAACATGAAGTCAGTAGTATTATGCTTCCGGACTCTCACTGCAATGGCCAGCATCAGAGCTAGATCTGATTTGGTCTATTTAAGGATTTGCTTGCACATCTAGGAGAGCAAGCATGATCTCCATTACCCCACTGCTCTTAGTTATTCCTTTTACACTTCGAAGGGGAGGATTTGTGCCTTTCCCCTCAGATCCCAGATAGCCTTTTTATCAGACCACTGTGATCTGAATTATCAAGCAAGCTGCACCACTTCCACACTGCCAAGTAAAATTTGGAGCAGATCATTAAAATGTTTACACTTTTATTGTTCTGTCAAATCAAACATCTATTATGTATTTCGGGGGTTCAGCCCTTTATCGAATACCTCCATATACATCTTCACCTGTTTTTGAACTATGTTCTAGATCAACCATATATACAATAAATATATTTATATAAAAAATATACCGTATTTATCGGGTTATACCACGCACCGGCCTATAACACGCACCCTCATTTTACCAAGGATATTTGGGTAAAAAAAGTTTTTTACCCAAATATCCATGGTAAAATGAGGGTGCGTGTGTGCGCGTGTATACCCAGATACACCCCCAGGAAAGGCAGGGGGAGAGAGGCCGTCGCTGCCTGCTTCTCTCCCCCTGCCTTTCCTGCCGGCCCTTCTCTCCCCCTGGTTATCGGCGCCGCTGCCCGTTCTGTCCCCCTGACTATCGGTGCCGGGGGGAGAGAAGGGGCAGCGGCACCCATTGAAGGGAGAGAAGGGTCAGCGGCACCCATTGCCGGCGCCGCTGCCCCGTTGCCTCCCCCATCCCCGGTGGCATAATTACCTGATGCCGGGGTCGGGTCCGCGCTGCTGCAGGCCTCCGGCGTGCCTCCCCTTCGTCATTGCTATGCATGGCGCGGCGCATGACGTCATGCGCCGCGCCGTGCAGCGCATAGCAACGACGCAGGGGGGCGCACGCCGGAGGCCTGCAGCAGCGAGGACCCGACCCCGGCATCAGGTAATTATGCCACCGGGGATGGGGGGAGGCAACGGGGCATCGGCGCCGGCAATGGGTGCCGCTGCCCCTTCTCTCCCCCTGGCTGTCGGCGCTGCTTCTCTCCACCTGGCTATCGGCGCCGGCAATGGGGTGCCAGCACCGATAGTCAGGGGGACAGAACGGGCAGCGGTGCCGATAACCAGGGGGAGAGAAGGGCCGGCAGCAGGGCTCTAGACCCCAGGAAAGGCAGGGGGAGAGAAGCGGGCAGCGACGGCCTCTCTACCCCTGCCTTTCCTGGGGGTGTATCGGCGTATAACACGCACATAGACTTTAGGCTAAAAATTTTAGCCTAAAAAGTGCATGTTATACGCCGATAAATACGGTACTAAAAAAAAAAAACCTATATACACACTTTACACATACCCAGTGGGTGGAACATGTATTGAACACATCTCCGTTTTCCATGTTACTAAATATATTTTCGAAGGTACTATTGACATGAAATTTTCACCTGATGTTGGTAACAACCAAAGAAATTCATACATACAAAGAAACCAAAACAAATAAGCTTAGAAATGATGTGTAATAATGTGAAATGACACAGGAAAAAAGTATTTTTAACACACTTACCGATGTCTGTTTAATTATTTGGACAAATGCCTTTGTTGGTAATGACGACTTCAAGACATCTCCTTTATGCAGAAACTATTTGCATGCATCTTGGCAGATTCTTTCACACACAGTCTTTAAATCTTGAAAGTTCTATGGACCTCTTCTATGAATCACATTCTGCTGTACTTTCCATAGATTTTCAATGTTATTGATGCTGAATGAGGATTCGGCCTTGACCTTGTTAAATACGACAAAGGCTTTTGATTCAGTTGAATGCGGATACCTCATAGAAACCCTTAAATGGGCACTGTCATTAAACATGATTTTTTTTTATATTTGACTAACTTTTGTAATTGACTTCTGTAAAAAAAAAAAAATTGTTAGTTTTTCTGCTGTCTACTTCTGGCCACCAGGGGTCTCCCTTCTTGGTCAGAACACATTCTGTTTGGTTTCCTGCATGTAATGGCAGGAGACCAAACTCGGGAATTGTTTCTCTGCATTGAGCTTGATTGACAGCTGCAAAGAGCCTCACTGACATCTGCACAAACTAAAAGCTGCACAGACTGAAAGCTGCAAAGAGCCTCATTGAAAGATACACAGACTGAAAGCTGCTGCTCAGAGCTTGAGGTCTCCTATTCATCACAGTGCTGCAACGATGTGAGGGTGGAAGTGGTCCCTCAGCAGGCTTCAGCGATGTCATGCCTACTGGGGAACACCCACTTCCCCTGCTGGGAAATTGCAGTATGTGAGCAAGTATAAATACAGAGCTTATTAAAGCTCTTACATTTTTTTAAGGGTGGGAGGAGTGTTAGGAGTAGTTAGGGAACATAGCCTGAGTTAGTTTAGAAAAGTTTATGGCCTTTTATTGAATGGGTTTCATTGTTATATTTATCACTTGATGCACAGGTTATGATTAATGGCCTTTCCTCTGACTCCTTTGGGTGCCCTGCCTCTGTTTGCCTTTGTAGTGGAATTCCTGGCTCTCTTCCTCCGGCAGCATTCTATATAGTGTGCGATTGTATTGAAAGACAGTAAGGACTGCTTGGGACTGTATGCGGATGACCTGATTATGTCTGATCCCCTTTTCCCTCCCTCATGTGATTTGATATTATTGATCATTTTGAGGTCTTTTGTGGCATTCACATGAATTGAACAAAGTCTGCTTATATACCTTTCATAGTTGTGACCATCTTCTGTGGTAGGCCGCTTTTAATATCTAGGTATTGTAATTTATAGGGATTGATTTCTGTCAAGGCTTGGAAATATCTTCCATTGGCTGTTTCTAGGAGAATCCATTTGATCAAAATGATAATCTTATTGAAGTATTTGTATTTACTGGAGCACACTTCAACATCTGTACCTGCCCCCTTCTTTAAATCTTTAGATTTTGTACTGGCATCATTTATATGGGGTGCCAATCGGTAAAAATTAAAACTCTTTACCTTAGTGTCCTGGGTGCGGCACTCCGGACTTAAAATTATATTTTGTAGCATGTTTTTTCCTGTCCCTCTGCCCAATGCAAAAGAACATTTAGCCTACTACTTGTACCTTACCTCCCTAAGGGCACTCTTGGAGGGTAAACCTCCTCGAGTTCGGGGACTTCTTCCTTTTCATAAACTGGCCCTTCAGGTTTGAGGATAGATGCAGACTACAGTATATGCTTTCTCTGAAATTAAATCAAGCCAAGATCTCCCGGGTCTCTGTCTCTGCAGAGTCCTATTGGAAGGCATGCATCCCTTCTCTGACCTCTGAGGACTGGTCTGCTATTATGTCTTCAAATTTAACAGTATCCCCAGCTGCAAACAACAAGCTCTATATAGTCCACCATTGTTACCTTACTGTCGTTCAGTTCAAGATGGAAAGGGTGCCTTCCAACACCTGCCACAGGTACCATAGCCCAAAATTTAATTTGAATCATAAAACAAAAAATAAAAAGTAGTCACAGGACCCTTGTGGCTGCTAACAGTATTAGTTAAAATAATTAATCACATAACATAGTGAACATCCTATTGCATAAATGATTGCAATTCTGCTAGTTAAAAGAATGTAACAAATAAAGCTTTTGCTCATTTGTTACAATAAAGATGTCTGTAGATAATTCCAACAGGAACACTGTTGTGAAATGATTTTGCACTGTGTGCACAAGATGATTCAGTTTGCACTGTGTGCTCCATATGGTTATTGCATACTATGTAGGCTCTAGATATTGCAAACTGTATGCTATTGATGCAAATGGTGGTCCTATATGCAAACGTTCTCACCACTGCTGATATTTGCACATTGTGTGTGCTGTAACGGCTGCCTTGTTTACTATTTAAATAATAGTAGGAATCGACAGATATCGATTTTTTTTTTTTTTAGGGCCGATACTAATAATCTGTCACCTTTCAGGCCGATAGCCCATAACTTATACCGGAATATCGGTATAAGTTATCGGCTATTTCAACCCCCCGGCGGGGCAGAAGCCGTTGCAGATCAATGATTTAAAGCGGGCGCTTTAAATCAATGAACTTCAGCGGCTTTTGCGGTGCCAGATGCCGCCGCCGCCCGCTTCTCTTCCCCTGCCTGTCCAACCACCACAGTTGCCTCATCGCCTCCCCCCCCATCCTCTGCCCACAAACTGCCGCCGCTGCCCCATCGCCTCCCCCCATCCCCGGTGTTATAATTATCTGTTTCCGGGGGTCCGCGATACTTCTGCCTCCGTCGGCGTCCTGCGCTGTCAGAAGGATCGAGGACCCCGGAAACAGGTAATTATAACACCGTGGATGGGGGGAGGCGATGGGGCGGTATGTGGGCAGAGGATGGGGGGAGGCGATGGGGCAGCGGCGGCAGTATGTGGGCAGAGGATGGGGGGGAGGCAATGGGGCAGCGGTGGCGGTATGTGGGCAGAGGATGGGGGGAGGCAACGGGGCAGCGGCGGCGAAGGTCGTCTCTGGCGGGGAGCAGGGCATTATCGGCATATTGGCAAGGTAATTGTCCAAATGTCCAAAATCGGGATTATCGGCCAAACCGATTATCGGTCGATCCCTAAATAATAGTCATGAATTATAAGGCTGATGTAGATAAAACACTTACCCTCCTCCTCTCTTGTCCGTGGCTCTGAGATGTATGGAGACTTAGCTTGTAGATAGACCAGCCACGCATGAAAGCCTGAAGGTAAAGAACTGGTGGTGTCTGGATGTTGTCTAGATTTTGCGATGTTCACAGTGACAATTCTGTGGCATCCTACGTGCGTTCAGAGATAGAGCTAATGATGATAAACAGTTGTCATAATCTGGCACTCTTTTTCTAAATAAAAATTAATTTCCAAAATGGGGTCACATAGATGGGGTAACCAGACATGTTTTTGGCATTCTTCCTCCATCAGTGGTTTAAAACCACCTATAACTTGATTGTGGGGTCTCCAGCATGGCTTGTGGCAAACTCCAAACATGATTTTGTGTGACTCAATTTTAGCAATGAAAGCTTATTGGCCACCTGGATGTCCAGAGTGCTGCAAAGAAAAAGGGGGTCTATTGGGGCACACACGGCGTGGGTACCGGAGGTAATCGTGGACACTGTGGGTAAAGCAAATAACAGGTAATTTTATTAATAGGACGACACATTTCGGGAGTTCCAGCTCCCTTCATCAAGTCATGACTTGATAAATGGAGCTGGAACTCCCGAAATGCGTTTTCCTATTAATAAAATTACAGTTATTAGCCATCTGGATGTCCAGAGCACTGCAAAGAAAAAGGGGGTCTAGTGTGGCGCACAAGGTGGGGGTCCCAGAGGTAATCACGGACAACATGGATAAAGCAAATAATGAGTAATTTTATTAATAGGACAACGCATTTCGGGAGTTCCAGCTCCCTTTATCAGATCATGTCATGATGCGTTTCGGGAGTTAAAGCTCCCTTTTATCAAGTCATGACTTCATGAAGGGAGCAGGCACTCCCAAAACGTGTCGTCCTATTTATAAAATGACTCATTATTTGTTTTACCCACGGTATCCGCGATTACCTCTAGACCCCCTTTTTTCTTTGCAATGCTCTGGACATCCAGATGGCTAATACAGTTTCGTCGTTCATCTTTCCTTTATCGTTTATTTATTGGGATAATGGCACCAGGCAGTGCCTCTTTGTTTGGTTTTCATCTCCTCTCTTCCAATTAACTTTTAGCAATGGCAATTTTCTTGCCACTCTTCCTTAAAGGCCAGATTTGTGGAGTATACATTAATAGTTGCCCTGTGGACAAATTCTTCCACCCCAGCTGTTGATATTTGCAGCTTCTTTTCAACTGTTGATCTTTGCAGTGACCATCGGCCTCTTGGTTACATAGTTCATAAGATTGAAAAAGACCATAAAGTTTAATCTATATCCCTATTGTGTCCCTACTGTGTTGATACAGAGGAAGGCAAAAAAAACCTTATGAGGCTGATGCCAATTCCCCTATACCAAGGGGAAAAGTTTGTTCCCGACTCCAAATAAATTCCTGGATCAACATTTTGTCCCTTTAAATCTAGTATCCATAACTCGTATTTACCAAAAATGTGTCCAGGTCCCTCTTTTATTGAGTTCACCATGACCACTACCTCTGGAAGTCCCACTGTCCTTACAGTAAAGGACCCTGTCTGTTTTGGTGTAAAAACCTTCTTTCCTCTAAACGTAGAGGATGCCCCCTTGTTATCGATACAGTCCTGGGTATGAATAACTCATGGGAGAAATTTCTGTACTGTCCCCTGATACATTTATACACAGTTAATAGTTTTTTTTTAATTTTAACTAAATAACCCTGGTAGGTTCACATGTACGGGATCTTCTGCATATTTTAGCAAAAATATGCAGCATATCCTGTACGTGTGAACGTACCCTAATTCTGATAATCTTTCTGGGTACTGTAGTTCTAATTCCCCTTATTACTGTTTTCCAGTCTTTAAATGCTCTACAGCTCCACTATATCTTTGCCCAGTTTTTTTTTATTTTTTTTTGCCTTGGCAGTAGCTGCCTAATACTGGTTGCCACAGTTAAATTTACTGTTACTGGCTCCCTGCTGCAGACTATGGAAGCCGGGGAGTTGCCTAGCAACATCTGGAGGGCTAGAGTTTGAGACCACCGCACAGTGGTCTCTAAACTGTATCCCTCCAGATGTTGCAAAACTGCAAATCCCAGCATGCTCAAACAGCTGTCTCGGCATGCTGGGAGTTGTAGTTGCGTAGCTCTAGTTGTTGCATAACTAAATCTCCCAGCATGCCCTTCGGCGATCAGTACATGCTGGAAGTTGTAGTTTTGCAACTGCTGGAGGCACACTGGTTGGAAAATACTGAGTTGGGTAACAACTCCCAGCATTTCCGGACAGCCACTGACAATGTCCAGGCATGCTGGAAGTTTAGCAACAGCTGGAGGCACCCTGTTTGGGAATCAATGGTGTAGAATACCCCTATGTCCACCCTATGCAATCCCTAATTTTGTCCTCAAATGCGCATGGCGCTCTCTCACTTCGGAGCCCTGTCGTATTTCAAGGAAACAGTTTAGGGCCACATACGGGGTATTTCTGTACTCGGGAGCAAATGCGTTACAAGTTTGGGGGGGCTTTTTCTCCTTTTACCCCTTATGAAAAGGAAAAGTTGGGGGCTACACCAGCCTGTTAGTGAACATTTTTATTTTTACACTAACATGTTGGTATGGCCCCCATACTTTTTTATTTTCATGAGCAGTAAAAGGGAAAAAAAAAAAAACTCCAAAATTTGTAACACAATTTCTCCTGAGTACGGAAATACCCCATATGTGGGTGTAAAATGCTCTGGGGACGCACAACAAGGCTCAGAAGTGAGAGCGCACTATGTACATTTGAGGCCTAAGTATGTGATTTGCATAGGGGTGGCTGATTTTACAGCGATTCTGACAAACGCAAAAAAAAATACCCACATGTGACCCCATTTTGGAAACTAAACCCCTCACGGAATGTAACAAAGGGTATAGTGAACCTTAACACCCCACAGGTGTTTGAAGAATTTTAATAAAATTTGGATGGGAAAATGAAGAAAAAAAAAACATTCACTAAAATGCTGGTGTTATCCTAAATTTTTCATTTTCACAAGGGAAAATAGGAAAAAAGCCCCCCAACATTTGTAACCCCATTTCTTCTGAGTAAGAACATACCCCATATGTGGATGTAAAGTGCTCTATGGGTGCACTACAATGCTCAGAAGAGAAGGAGCTCCATTGGGCTTTTGAAGAGAAAATTTGTCCAGAATTGAAGGCCACGTGTGTTTACAAAGCCCCCATAGTGCCAGAACAATGGCCTCCACCCCCCCCCCTCCCCACACACACACAAACACACGTGACCCCATTTTGGAAACTACACCCCTCATGTAATCTAATATGGGGTACAGTGAGCATTTACACCCCTCAGGTGTTCAGTGGTCCATGAAAATGAAAAATGTAATTTTTCATTTGCACAGCCCACTGTTCTAGTATCTAGCCATGGGTATCATTTTAATCGTATTGACCTTCAGAATAAACAACACATGTCATTTTTACCGTTAAGTGTACAGTGTGAAAACGAAACCTTCCAAAATATGCAAAATTGTGGTTTTCATTTAAATTCCCTTCCTTAAAAAAATAATTTTTGGGGTTTGCCATACATTTTATGGTAAAACGAGAGGTTTCATTACAAAGTACAATTGGTCACGCAAAAAACAAGCCCTTATATGGGTCTGTAGATGGAAATGTAAAAGCTTTATGGATTTTAGAAGGCGAGGAGGAAAAAAACGAAAATTCAAAAATAAAATTGGCCTTAAATTAACCCCTTAACCCCTTAAGGACTCAGCCCATTCTGGCCTTAAGGACTCAGACAATTTAATTTTTACGTTTTCATTTTTTCCTCCTCGCCTTCTAAAAATCATTTTACATTTTATATTTTCATCCACAGACTAGTATGAGGGCTTGTTTTTTGCGCGACCAGTTGTCCTTTGTAATGACATCACTCATTATATCATAAAATGTATGGCGCAACCAAAAAACACTATTTTTGTGGGGAAATTAAAACGAAAAACGCAATTTTGCTAATTTTGGAAGGTTTCGTTTTCACGCCGTACAATTTATGGTAAAAATGACGTGTGTTCTTTATTCTGAGGGTCAATACGATTAAAATGATACCCATTATTATATACTTTTATATTATTGTTGCGCTTAAAAAAAATCACAAACTTTTTAACCAAATTAGTACGTTTATAATCCCTTTATTTTGATGACCTATAACTTTTTTATTTTTCCGTATAAGCGGCGGTATGGGGGCTCATTTTTTGCGCCATGATCTGTACTTTTTTTTGATACCACATTTGCTTATAAAAAACTTTTAATACATTTTTTATAATTTTTTTTTTTAATAAAATGTATTAAAAAAGTAGGAATTTTGGACTTTTAAAAAATTTTTTCGTTCACGCCGTTCACCGTACGGGATCATTAACATTTTATTTTAATAGTTCGGACATTTACGCACGCGGCGATACCAAATATGTCTATAAAAAAAGTTTTTTACGCTTTTTGGGGGTAAAATAGGAAAAAACGGACGTTTTACTTTTTTATTGGGGGAGGGGATTTTTCACTTTTTTTTTTACTTTTACATTTTTTTTATATTTTTTTTTACACTTGAATAGTCCCCATAGGGGACTATTCATAGCAATACCATGATTGCTAATACTGATCTGTTCTATGTATAGGACATAGAACAGATCAGTATTATCGGTCATCTCCTGCTCTGGTCTGCTCGATCACAGACCAGAGCAGGAGACGCCGGGAGCCGCACGGAGGAAGGTGAGGGGACCTCCGTGCGGCGTTATGAATGATCGGATCCCCGCAGCAGCGCTGCGGGCGATCCGATCGTTCATTTTAATCGCGAACTGCCGCAGATGCCGGGATCTGTATTGATCCCGGCACCTGAGGGGTTAATGGTGGACGCCCGCGAGATCGCGGGCGTCGGCCATTGCCGGCGGGTCCCTGGCTGCGATCAGCAGCCGGGATCAGCCGCGCATGACACGGGCATCGCTCCGATGCCCGCGGTTATGCTTAGGACGTAAATGTACGTCCTGGTGCGTTAAGTACCACCTCACCAGGACGTACATTTACGTCCTGCGTCCTTAAGGGGTTAAGGACCAAGCTTTTTTTCTGTTTTTGCACTTTCATTTTTTCCTCCATACCTTTTAAAAATCATAACCCTTTAAATTTTGCACCTAAAAATCCATATGAGGGCTTATTTTTTTTACGCCACCAATTCTACTTTGTGATGATGTGTATAGGTTACAAGATGACTTGGATAGACCAAGTGTCTGGGCATCCACTTGGCAAATGAGGTTCAATGTGGATAAATGTAAAGTTATGCATCACCTCCCCCCCCCCCCCCAAAAATAAAATAAAAAAATAAAATAAAATAAGGGTTACATGTTTAACCAAGCCTCCACCAGTTCCAGGAAATCTGGTCAGCAATGACAGTCTGGGGTGGGTTGGAGGCAGCTTGAGAAACTTTGTGGCGGAATGGGGAAAAAATCTCAAACACCTGGGTATTAAATACCATAAGAGAAGGTCTCCACCTCGAGTTTCTCAGTCTCCCTCCAACTCGCCTAAAACTGACTTCGAGTCACTCGGGTCCCTCGGGATTAATGACTCTTCAAGAGGTACTTTCCCTATTAGAAAAACAGGTTCTTGTTCCCGTACCTCAGGGAGAAGTGGGGTTGGGCTTTTATTCTACCCTTTTTTTGGTAAGAAAACCCGACAACATTTACCGTACAATTATAAACTTAAAACCTCTGAATCAATATCTTGTGTACAAAAAATCTAAATGGAAACAATAAAGTCAATAATAAATCTGTTAACAATAGATTGCTTCATGGTCTCAATAGACCTAAAAGACACGTACCTTCATGTGCCCAAAAATCATTTTCGAAATGGCAACACACATCCGGGAGGGGGTAGGCTTATTCGTCCCTTATTTAGACGATTTTCTGTTAGTTGGGCAGTCAGAAGAACAACTAAAAGAATTCTTAGACCACACCTTAGCCATCTTAAAGAAACCAGGTTGGATTGTAAATTGGAAAAAATCTTCCCTGGTTCCAGAGAGGGAAAAACACTTTTTGGGTGTAATTCTAGACTCCAAGCAGCAGAAATCTTTCCTCCCACAACAAAAAATCCCAAAAATTCAGAATATAGTAAGAGAGGTACTAACTTGTCATTCAGTCTCCATAAGGAAAGGAATGTCGTTATTAGGTCTATTCACAACAACCTAAAAAAGAGTCAAAAAAATGGCTCCTCAAAATAAGTAGAAAAGGGGACTAAAAAGACAGAAGACCAAATATGTAAACCTACAATACGCTACAAAAGAGCGTAAACCTTATGCCCCAATAATGAAGTACAAATTGTATAAAAATATATATGTAAATTTTATTAAGTTAAATAAGACTCCTCGAGAAAGCCCGATTGCGGGCGAAACGCGTCGGAGACTCATAGCAGGTGTAGGGTCCAGTCCGGTATCTATATGTCCTCTGCCTTCTATTTCATCTAACTGTCACTTCTATTGTGCACTTTTGTTTTTGTATTTAACACATTACATGTTATGTTGCTCAAACACCACTGCTTTTCTAGCACGTTGCACTTTGTTTAGTTATTCACTGTGTGATATTTTTCACTACGTAAGAAGTGTTTACAGTTTTTTAGCACTTGCACTTTATTCTTAGCTACTTCTGTACACTTATCCTATCCCCTGTATGCACATATAGATTTAATACATATATATACATTTTTATCCATCTACCGGACCCAACTCTCCCTTTATATATATACTTTTTTATCCTGCTTTTATTATCATCAATTATTACATGTTGTAAATTGAGATGAATTTTTATCAACTTATATCTATGGATTTATATTGATTGTGTATGAATTTTCTTTTCCTATTTTATATCATATATTTTTAATTTATGTTTCGGTACTTAATAAAATTTACATATATATTTTTATACTATTTGTACTTCATTATTGGGGCATAAGGTTTACGCTCTTTTGTAGCGTATTGTAGATTTACATATTAGGTCTATTCACAGCAGCATTTCAGGCAGTACCTTGGGCGCAGTTCCATTCAAGGGTCTTACAAAAGAATCTTCTCAGCTGCTGGGAAGGGTCAGTGGAAAGCCTAGACAGGATGTTTCCACTGTCTCAGGAGACAAGAAATTCTCTTATCTGGTGGTTGATAGGAAGCAATCTGAACAGAGGTCTAGACTGGGTCTTAGAAAATCCAAAGATCATCACAACGGACAAAAGTCCTTGGGGTTGGGGCGCCCATATAAGGAATTTGAATTTGCAAGATCATTGGGATCCGCAAGAATCTTTCCTCTCCTCAAATGCAAAGAAGGGCAAAACATCTTCTCCACCAAGAAAATATAAAGGTTTTCTCAGACAATACAACCACAGTTTCGGTCATAAATCGACAGGGGACCACAAGAAGCGAGACTCTTATACAAATTGGAACAAAAATCTTTAGTTTTGCAGAACAATATCTACATTCTTTAAAGGGTACCTTTCATCAAAAAAACTTTTGATATGTTATAGATTAATGTATGCAGAATAACTTTCCAATAAGCATGTTATTAAAAAATATGCTTCTTTCTATTTAATTTTCCACTTTGAAAAAATGACCACTCCTTTTTTTTTTTTTCTTTTTTTTTTTTAAATAGATTTCAGACTCATGCTGGAGTCCTAAATCTCAGACTGCAGCCGGGACACAGACAAACTCAGCACTGCTTCCTGCCAGGGAATGAGTCTGTGTACCTGCTGCTGCAGTCTGAGATATTAGGACTCCAGCATGAGTCTGAAATCTATAAAAAAGGACTGGTAGGGAGACCCCTAGTGATCATTTTTTCAAAGTGGAAAATTAAATAGAAAGAAGCATATTTTTTAATAACCTGAAAGTTATTCTGCATACATTAATCTATAATATATCAAAAGTTTTTTTGATGTAAGGTACCTTTTAACCCCTTCCCGACCTATGGCATACCTGTACGTCATGAGTGGCAAGGTGTTCCTGACCCATGACATACAGGTACGTCATGAACATTTTTGCCGCTACTCGTGGCATCCCGTAGCGCCCGGTAAGATGGTGGCTATCACTGATAGCCAGCCATCTTACCATGCGACCACGGGGGGTTTCATCCCCCCCCCAGCGATCGCTGCTATCAGCTAGTCAAATCAGAATACTTAGCAGCGCGGTGTGTGAGTCCCGATCACGGGGATCGGGACACACACCGCTCTGCTAAGTGTCCCTTACCCGTCCCCCGACATCACTTACCCGGCCATGCGGTGTTCCGAGCGGTCCCGGCGCGAGCAGCATCCTCCAGGCGGTCCCGGCGGTGAGTTTGCAGCAGCAGGGCGGCATCTTCATTGGCAGCAGTGAGATCGCCGTAAAGCGATCTCACCGCTGCCTCTGGGAGTTTCACAACTGCAACTACCAGCATGCCCAGACAGCCTTTGTCTTTCTGTGCATGCTGGGAGCTGCAGTTTTGCGACATATGGAGGTCCACAGTTTGGAGACCACTGTATAATGGTCTCCAATCTGTGCTCTTCCAGATGTTGCAAAACTACAAATCTCAGCATGCTCAGTCTGTCCAGGCATGCTGGGAGTTGTAGTTCTGTAACATCTGGAAGAGCACAGATTGGAGACCATTACACAGTGGTCTCCAAACTGTGGACCTCCAGATGTTGCAAAACTACAACTCCCAGCATACCAGACTGCCCAAGCATGCTGGAAGTTGTAGTTCGGCAACATCTGATCCTTCAGATATTGCCGAACTACAACTTCCAGCATGCCTGGGCATGCTGGGAGTTGTAGTTTTTCAACAACTGGAGGCACACTAGTTAAGTAATAAAACTTTCAAGTGTTTTGCAACCAGTTTGCCTTCAGCTTTTAGAGAACTACAACCCCCAGCATGCACAGACAGCCAAAGGGCATGCTGGGAGTTGTAGCAGTATGCCTCTAGCTATTGCATAACTACAAGTCCCAGCATGCTCTTCTGCTGAGATTTGTATTTTTTTGCAACAGCTGAAGGCACACTGGTTGCGAAACACCAGTTTATCTAACTCCGTGTTTCGCAACCAGTGTGCCTCCAGCTGTTGCAAAACTACAACTCCCACCATGCACGGACAGCCAAAGGGCATGCTCGGAGTTGTAGTTTTGCAACAGCTGGATGTTCCCCCCCCCCCCCTCCCCCCAATGTGAATGTACAGGGTACACTCACATGGGCGGAGGTTTACAGTGAGTGCTGCAAGTTTGAGATGGCGCAAATTTTGCGCTGCAGCTCAAGCTCCCAGCGGCAAACTTGCTGTGAACCTCTGCCCGTGTGACTATACCCTAAATACACTACACTACACTTACACTAACCTAAAATAAAAAGTAAAAAACACTACATATACACATACCCCTACACAGCCCCCCTCCCCTCCCCAATAAAAATGAAAAACATCTGGTACGCTACTGTTTCCAAAACGGAGCCTCCAGCTGTTGCAAAACAACAACTCCCAGTATTATGCCGGACAGCCATTGACTGTCCAGGCATGCTGGGAGTTTTGCAACAGCTGGAGGCACCCTGTTTGTGAATCACTGGCGTAGAATACCCCTATGTCCACCCCTATGCAAATCCCTAATTCAGGCCTCAAATGCGCATGGCGCTCTCTCACTTTGGAGCCCTGTCGTATTTCAGGGCAACAGTTTTGGGACACACATGGGGTATCGCCGTACTCGGGAGAAATTGCCTTACATATTTTGGGGTGCTTTTTCTTCTTTAACCCCTATGAAAAGGTGAAGTTGGGGTCTACACCAGCATGTTAGTGTATAAAAATTATTTTTTTTACACTGACATGCTGGTGTTGCCGCATACTTTTTTCACAAGAGGTAAAAGGGAAAAAAGACCCTCAAAATTTGTAACGCAATTTCTCCCGAGTACGGAGATACCCCATCTGGGGGCGCACAATAAGGCCCAGAAGGGAGAGTGCACCATGTACATTTGAGGTGATTTGCACAGGGGTGGCTGATTGTTACAGCAGTTCTGACATAAACGCAAAACAATAAATATCCATATGTGACCCCATTTTGTAAACTACACCCCTCATGGAATGTAATAAGGGGTGCAGTGAGCATTTACACCCGACTGGTGTATGACAGATTTTTGGAACAGTGGTCTGTGAAAATGAAAAATAAAATTTTTCATTTGCACAGTCCACTGTTTCAAATATCTGTCAAATGCCAGTGGGGTGTAAATGCTCACTGCACCCCTTATTAAATTCCATGAGGGGTGTAGTTTTCAAAATGGGGTCACATGTGGGGGGTCCACTGTTCTGGCACCATAGGGGCTTCCTAAATGGGACATGCCCCCCAAAAACCCTTTCAGAAAAACTCACTCCAAAATCCCATTTTTGCTCCTTCCCTTCTGAGCCCTCTACTGCGCCCGCCGAACACTTTACATACGCATATGAGGTGTTTACTTACTCAAGAGAAATTGGGGTACAAATTTTAGGGTGATTTCTCTCCTTTTTACCCCTTGTAAAAATAAAAAAAAAATTGGGTCTACAAGAACATGCGAGTGTAAAAAATGAAGATTTTGAATTTTCTCCTTCACTTTGCTTCTATTCCTGTGAAACACCTAAAGGGTTAAAACACTGACTGAATGTCATTTTGAATACTTGGAGGGGTGCCGTTTTTATAATGGGGTCATTTATGGGGTATTTCTAATATGAAGACCCTTAAAATCCACTTCCAACCTGTACTGGTCCCTGAAAAATTACGATTTTGAAAATCTTGAGAAAAATTGGAAAATTGCTACGGAACTTTGAAGCCCTCTGGTGTCCTCCAAAAGTTAAAACACGTCAATTTTTTGATGCAGACATAAAGTAGACATATTATATATGTGAATCAATATGTAATTTATTTGGAATATCCATTTTCCTTACAAGCAGAGAGTTTCAAAGTTAGAAAAATGCTAAATTTTCATGAAATTTTTAGATTTTTTACCAAGAAAGGATGCAAATATCAGTGAAATTTTATCAATAACATAAAGTAGAATATGTCACGAAAAAACAATCTCGGAATCAGAATGATAAGTAAAAGCATCCCAGAGTTATTCATGTTTAAAGTAACAGTGGTCAGATGTTCAAAAAAATGCCCAGGTCCCGAAGGTGAAAATGGGCGGATAATCTTGTTAGCTCCCTTTTGGCCACGCCGAGCTTGGTTCTCAGCCCTCAGACAGCTATGGCCTCTTTCACACTATGAAATAGTTCCGTTTAGGAACTTACGTCACCAGTTCCGTCACTATATCGGCGAAACCCGGCCGTTACAAAACCCTGCCGGCCGTGACTAAATTGCATTGCAGCCTGTTTGCACCCGTATATTCCCGTAATTCATTACGGGCGTTATACAGTGACGGGACATCGTGGCAAGTGATCACTTGCATCTATTCATATTTATCCAAAAAGCATCTTTAATCCAGCATAATCCAGAACTTTGCTTGCAACTGCTGGAAGTCCCCACCACCACTACTGCTGCTCCGCGTGCATTTGCGCCTAATTCACACGAGGGACGCTGCTCCTGCTCTCACAGCTGCTGCCACTACATCGCCACTGTCACGATGCCGGCTGGCAGGTAGTGGACCCTCTGTGCCAGAGAGGGATTGGCGTGGACCGTGCTAGTGGACCGGTTCTAAGCCACTACTGGTTTTCACCAGAGCCCGCCGCAAAGCGGGATGGTCTTGCTGCGGCGGTAGTGACCAGGTCGTATCCACTAGCAACGGCTCACCTCTCTGGCTGCTGAAGATAGGCGCGGTACAAGGGAGTAGGCAGAAGCAAGGTCGGACGTAGCAGAAGGTCGGGGCAGGCAGCAAGGATCGTAGTCAGGGGCAACGGCAGAAGGTCTGGAAACACAGGCAAGGAACACACAAGGAACGCTTTCACTGGCACTAAGGCAACAAGATCCGGCAAGGGAGTGCAAGGGAAGTGAGGTAATATAGGGAAGTGCACAGGTGAAAACCCTAATTGGAACCACTGCGCCAATCAGCGGCGCAGTGGCCCTTTAAATCGCAGAGACCCGGCGCGCGCGCGCCCTAGGGAGCGGGGCCGCGCGCGCCGGGACAGAACAGACGGGGAGCGAGTCAGGTAGGGGAGCCGGGGTGCGCATCGCGAGCGGGCGCTACCCGCATCGCGAATCGCATCCCGGCTGGCAGCGGGATCGCAGCGCCCCGGGTCAGAGGACGTGACCGGAGCGCTGCAGCGGAGGGAGTGAAGCGAGCGCTCCGGGGAGGAGCGGGGACCCGGAGCGCTCGGCGTAACAGTACCCCCCCCCCTTGGGTCTCCCCCTCTTCTTGGAGCCTGAGAACCTGAGGAGCAGACTTTTGTCAAGGATGTTGTCCTCAGGTTCCCAGGATCTCTCTTCAGGACCACAACCCTCCCAGTCTACTAAAAAAAAATTTTTCCCTCTGACCTTTTTGGCAGCCAAAATTTCCTTGACCGAGAAGACGTCCGAGGAGCCGGAAACAGGAGTGGGAGGAACAGATTTGGGAGAAAAACGGTTGAGGATGAGTGGTTTGAGAAGAGAGACGTGAAAGGCATTAGGGATACGAAGAGAAGGAGGAAGAAGAAGTTTATAAGAGACAGGATTAATTTGACACAAAATTTTGAAAGGACCAAGATAGCGTGGTCCCAACTTGTAGCTAGGGACACGGAAGCGGACATATTTAGCGGAGAGCCATACCTTGTCTCCAGGGGAAAAAACGGGGGGAGCTCTTCTTTTCTTATCCGCGAACCTCTTCATGCGTGAAGAAGCCTGTAAGAGAGAATTTTGGGTCTCTCTCCATATAATGGAAAGGTCACGAGAAATTTCATCCACAGCGGGCAGACCAGAGGGCAAGGGGGTAGGGAGGGGGGGAAGAGGGTGACGGCCGTACACCACGAAAAATGGGGATTTGGAGGAAGATTCAGAGACCCTGAAGTTATACGAGAATTCGGCCCATGGAAGGAGATCTGCCCAGTCATCCTGGCGGGAGGAAACAAAATGTCGCAAATAATCACCCAGGATCTGGTTAATTCTTTCTACTTGTCCATTGGACTGGGGATGATATGCAGAGGAAAAATTTAATTTAATCTTGAGTTGTTTACAGAGAGCCCTCCAGAATTTAGACACGAATTGGACCCCTCTATCCGAGACAATCTGCGTAGGCAACCCGTGAAGACGAAAAATGTGTACAAAAAATTGTTTAGCCAACTGAGGCGCAGAAGGAAGACCAGGAAGAGGGATGAAATGTGCCATTTTGGAGAATCGATCAACGACCACCCAAATAACGGTGTTGCCACGGGAAGGGGGTAAATCAGTAATAAAATCCATACCAATCAGAGACCAAGGCTGTTCGGGGACAGGCAGAGGATGAAGAAAACCAGCGGGCTTCTGGCGAGGAGTCTTATCCCGGGCACAGATAGTGCAGGCTCGCACAAAGTCCCCAACATCCGTCTCCAGAGTCGGCCACCAATAGAAGCGGGAGATGAGTTGCACAGATTTCTTGATGCCCGCATGACCTGCGAGATGGGAGGAGTGACCCCATTTGAGGATTCCGAGGCGTTGGCGTGGAGAAACAAAGGTCTTTCCTGGAGGAGTCTGCCTGATGGAGGCAGGAGAAGTGGAGATCAGGCAGTCAGGTGGAATGATGTGTTGCGGAGGGAGATCAACTTCTGAGGCATCCGAGGAACGAGAGAGAGCATCGGCCCTAATGTTCTTATCGGCAGGACGAAAGTGAATCTCAAAATTAAATCGGGCAAAGAACAGAGACCACCGGGCCTGGCGAGGATTCAGCCGTTGGGCAGACTGGAGGTAGGAGAGGTTCTTGTGGTCGGTGTAGATAATAACAGGAAATCTTGATCCCTCCAGCAGATGCCTCCATTCCTCAAGTGCTAATTTAATGGCTAGAAGCTCTCGATCCCCGATGGAGTAGTTCCTCTCCGCTGGAGAGAAGGTCCTAGAGAAAAAACCACAAGTGACAGCATGCCCGGAAGAATTTTTTTGTAGAAGAACAGCTCCAGCTCCCACTGAGGAGGCATCAACCTCCAATAGGAAGGGTTTGGAAGGGTCAGGTCTGGAGAGCACGAGAGCCGAAGAAAAGGCAGACTTGAGTCGTTTAAAGGAGTCTTCTGCTTGAGGAGGCCAGGACTTGGGATCAGCATTTTTTTTGGTTAAAGCCACGATAGGAGCCACAATGGTAGAAAAATGTGGAATAAATTGCCTGTAATAATTGGCGAACCCCAAAAAGCGTTGGATAGCACGGAGTCCGGAGGGGCGTGGCCAATCTAAGACGGCAGAGAGTTTGTCTGGATCCATCTGTAGTCCCTGGCCAGAGACCAAATATCCTAGAAAAGGAAGAGATTGGCATTCAAACAGACATTTCTCAATTTTGGCATAGAGTTGGTTGTCACGAAGTCTCTGAAGAACCATACGGACATGCTGGCGGTGTTCTTCTAGATTGGCAGAAAAAATTAGGATATCGTCCAGATATACAACAACACAGGAGTATAACAGATCACGAAAAATTTCATTGACAAAGTCTTGGAAGACGGCAGGGGCATTGCACAGTCCAAAGGGCATGACCAGATACTCAAAGTGTCCATCTCTGGTGTTAAATGCCGTTTTCCACTCGTCCCCCTCTCTGATGCGGATGAGGTTATAGGCGCCTCTTAAGTCCAATTTAGTGAAGATGTGGGCACCTTGGAGGCGATCAAAGAGTTCAGAGATGAGGGGTAAGGGGTAGCGGTTCTTAACCGTGATTTTATTAAGACCGCGGTAGTCAATGCAAGGACGTAGGGAGCCATCTTTTTTGGACACAAAGAAAAATCCGGCTCCGGCAGGAGAGGAGGATTTACGGATAAAGCCCTTTTTTAGATTCTCCTGGACGTATTCGGACATGGCAAGAGTCTCTGGGGCAGAGAGAGGATAAATTCTGCCCCGGGGTGGAGTAGTACCCGGGAGGAGGTCGATAGGGCAATCATAAGGCCTGTGAGGAGGTAGAGTCTCAGCTTGTTTTTTGCAGAAAACATCCGCGAAGTCCATATAGGCCTTAGGGAGACCGGTTACTGGAGGAACCACAGAGTTACGGCAAGGGTTACTGGGAACCGGTTTTAGACAGTTCTTGGAACAAGAGGACCCCCAACTCTTGATCTCCCCAGTGGACCAATCCAGGGTTGGGGAATGAAGTTGAAGCCAGGGAAGTCCAAGGAGAATCTCCGAGGTGCAATTGGGGAGGACCAAAAGTTCAATCCTCTCATGATGAGATCCGATGCTCATAAGAAGGGGCTCCGTGCGGAAACGTATGGTACAGTCCAATCTTTCATTATTTACACAATTGATGTAGAGGGGTCTGGCGAGACTGGTCACCGGGATGTTGAACCTGTTGACGAGAGAGGCCAAAATAAAATTTCCTGCAGATCCAGAGTCCAAGAAGGCCACTGTAGAGAAGGAGAAGGCAGAGGCAGACATCCGCACAGGCACAGTAAGACGTGGAGAAGCAGAGTAGACATCAAGGACTGTCTCACCTTTGTGCGGAGTCAGCGTACGTCTTTCCAGGCGGGGAGGACGGATAGGACAATCCCTCAGGAAGTGTTCGGTACTAGCACAGTACAGGCAGAGGTTCTCCATACGGCGTCGTGTCCTCTCTTGAGGTGTCAGGCGAGACCGGTCGACCTGCATAGCCTCCATGGCGGGAGGCACAGGAACAGATTGCAGGGGACCAGAGGAGAGAGGAGCCGAGGAGACGAAACGCCTCGTGCGAACAGAGTCCATATCTTGGCGGAGTTCCTGACGCCTTTCAGAAAAACGCATGTCAATGCGAGTGGCTAGGTGAATAAGTTCATGTAGATTAGCAGGAATTTCTCGTGCGGCCAGAACATCTTTAATGTTGCTGGATAGGCCTTTTTTGAAGGTCGCGCAGAGGGCCTCATTATTCCAGGACAATTCTGAAGCAAGTGTACGGAATTGTACGGCATACTCGCCAACGGAAGAATTACCCTGGACCAGGTTCAACAGGGCAGTCTCAGCAGAAGAGGCTCGGGCAGGTTCCTCAAAGACACTTCGGATTTCCGAGAAGGAGTGTACAGAGGCAGTGACGGGGTCATTGCGGTCCCAGAGCGGTGTGGCCCATGACAGGGCTTTTCCGGACAGAAGACTGACTACGAAAGCCACCTTAGACCTTTCAGTGGGAAACAGGTCCGACATCATCTCCAGATGCAGGGAACATTGGGAAAGAAAGCCACGGCAAAACTTAGAGTCCCCATCAAATTTATCCGGCAAGGATAAGCGTATCCCAGGAGCGGCCACTCGCTGCGGAGGAGGTGCAGGAGCTGGCGGAGGAGATGACTGCTGAAGCTGTGGTAGCAACTGTTGTAGCATAACGGTCAGTTGAGACAGCTGTTGGCCTTGTTGCGCTATCTGTTGTGACTGCTGGGCGACCACCGTGGTGAGGTCAGCGACAACTGGCAGAGGAACTTCAGCGGGATCCATGGCCGGATCTACTGTCACGATGCCGGCTGGCAGGTAGTGGACCCTCTGTGCCAGAGAGGGATTGGCGTGGACCGTGCTAGTGGACCGGTTCTAAGCCACTACTGGTTTTCACCAGAGCCCGCCGCAAAGCGGGATGGTCTTGCTGCGGCGGTAGTGACCAGGTCGTATCCACTAGCAACGGCTCACCTCTCTGGCTGCTGAAGATAGGCGCGGTACAAGGGAGTAGGCAGAAGCAAGGTCGGACGTAGCAGAAGGTCGGGGCAGGCAGCAAGGATCGTAGTCAGGGGCAACGGCAGAAGGTCTGGAAACACAGGCAAGGAACACACAAGGAACGCTTTCACTGGCACTAAGGCAACAAGATCCGGCAAGGGAGTGCAAGGGAAGTGAGGTAATATAGGGAAGTGCACAGGTGAAAACCCTAATTGGAACCACTGCGCCAATCAGCGGCGCAGTGGCCCTTTAAATCGCAGAGACCCGGCGCGCGCGCGCCCTAGGGAGCGGGGCCGCGCGCGCCGGGACAGAACAGACGGGGAGCGAGTCAGGTAGGGGAGCCGGGGTGCGCATCGCGAGCGGGCGCTACCCGCATCGCGAATCGCATCCCGGCTGGCAGCGGGATCGCAGCGCCCCGGGTCAGAGGACGTGACCGGAGCGCTGCAGCGGAGGGAGTGAAGCGAGCGCTCCGGGGAGGAGCGGGGACCCGGAGCGCTCGGCGTAACAGCCACACTACCGCTATCTCCACACGCCACCCACAGACCCTCGGCATACCTGCTGGGCCAGTGCCATCCGTGCCAGTCGCGGACGTCTGGAGGAGGAGACCTACAGCGTTTCCAAACCACTGGAGACCGATACCAGTCATTGCCGGAGGCTGACACCTCCGTTCCATACCACAGAGCCGGCTGTCAGAACGATCCCAGGAGTGGTGAGTGGTGCTGTGCACCGGACCTTGTGCTTTCTCTGCTACTGTCACCAACGCACATAAAGACTGTACTTCCAATACTATCCATTCTGACTATACAGAGAAGCTAATATCGTATTTAGCTATCTGAATGCTATTGAGAGACATTTATTTTAATAAGGACTATCCATACCAATTATTTATTCACCATTGTAGATGCAAGTTGCTGATTTTATCATTATATTTGTTTTATTTGTTTTACCTATTATTCTTACAATCGCTACATTTTGCTTTGTTCTATGTCCCATGCAAGGGCCCTGCAGGGACAGTGAACGGTAGCTAATAAAACACACAGTACCAAATAAATACTTTTATTACTAATACCTGGATCATCTATTACTGTCTATCTCTTTCTTCTTTATTTCTTCTTTATTTATACCTTGAGGACTGTTATTTTAGCTGTTTTATCAGCTTTATCCATAATCCATTTAATAGACCTTTGGGTGAAGGTAACACCAGTTAACCTGAGGTATTTTTTATACTGAGTGAGCTACACTCATTTTTACAGTATCACACATCAGGCTGAGATATCCAAGATCTGCAGACAGCATCACATATAAGGCTGAGGTACACCAGTTCAGCAGCCAGTAATACATATGAGCCTGTGATACATCAGATGTGTTAACAGTATCACATATTGGGCTGATTTATGCCAACTCAGCAGTAAGTTATATATATATATATATATATAATCAGGCTGAGATACCTCATATCTGCAGACAATATCTCACATGAAGCTATGTTTTATGGAAAGTTAATTTAAATGGATCTTGTGCCATATAGTGCTTATACTATGGTTAGTAGTAGTAGTAGATAGTGTATATGCCAATTAGAGATGAGCGAACTTTTGAAAAATTTGATTCGGTAGATTCGCCAAATTTTACAAAAAAGTTTGTTTCAATACGAATTTTTTTGCGGCAAATCTATATTAAAAAAGGCTATTTCTAGCCTACAGACAGCCTCAATAGGGGTATAGAACACTATGCTGTGTTCTAAAACGCATATGGAGTGTGCTGGGGTAGTGAAATAATAGCATGAATAACATGCAGATTACCAACATCTCTTTTAGAATCACTGCCGCACAGCAGCACAATGACACAGCGTGGAGGTGTTGGCAGCATGAGGACACCATATAGTGGCTGAATGACACCACGTGGACTTAAGTTACATAGTTAGTACGGTCGAAAAAAGACATACGTCCATCAAGTTCAACCAGGGAATTGAAGGGTAGGGGTGTGGTGGGATATTGGGGGAAGGGATGGGATTTTATATTTCTGCTTAAGCATTAATATTTGTTCCAGGAATGTATCTAACCCCGTTTTTTAAGTTTATTAATCGTTCCTGCTGTGACTAGTTCCTGAGGTAGACTGTTCCATAAATTCACAGTTCTTATGGTAAAGAAGCGCATGTGCATGCACAGTTTCCTTGCCATTGTCAGGATGTTTTGCAAATGGGGTGAAGACTTCAGGAAGTGCTTGACAACCAGATTCAACACGTGTGCCATGTAGGGCGCATGTTTCACACTTCCTTGTCGCAGAGCGGACACGATGTTCTTCCCGTTGTCAGTCACCATGGTTCCCATTTCCAGATTTTGTGGAGTAAGCCATACTCGGATTTCTTGACAAATGAATTTTAGTAGTGTGACTCCGTTCGCCAAGGCAAACCATGTGAAGAACAGCTTTACACCGCCGTGCCCTACACACATGGTACGATGAAGGGACACCGAGATTTGGACGTGCAGTGGAGGCCGAGGAGCAGGTGGAGGATGAGGAGTCACAGGACCAACTGCCTGAGAGCGTGGAGGAGGAAGCGGTGTGACTGGTCAAAGTTGCTGTTGTGGCCGTGCAGGAACCACTTTTACCCAGTGGGCTGTAAGACAAGTATTGTCCCTGACCGTAGTTACAGCTCCACACGTCGGCGCTGCCGTGCACTTTTGAACACACCGACAGGCTCAAGGACTGGCCCACCTTCTCTTGTACAAACTTATGCAGGGCTGGTACTGCCTTATTCGCAAAGAAATGACAGCTTGGGACTCTCCACCTCGGCTCTGCACAAGCCATCAATTCTCTGAATTTTCCACCACTTGAAATGGGAGGGACTGCAGCACCAGCAACTTGGACAGGAGCACATTCAACTTCTTCGCCGTTGGATGAGTGGGCGCATACTGTTGGCTCTTGGAAATGGCTTCGCCGATGGACTGTTTGTGGAATGGCTGACTAAAAGCAGGAGCATCTGGAGCGACAGAAGGAGGGTTTGACACACAGCTCCCTTCGGCTGAGGTGGTGGAGCCTTGGCTGGATGAAGGAAGGAGCGGATGGCTACTGGGTGATGCAGCAGGCTGGACCACTACATCGGAGCCACGGTTCTCCCAGGCCGCTTTATGGTGGCGAAGCATGTGTTGACGCAGTGCCGACATTGGGACCCTGGCCACGCTTCACCTTCTGCCGACATATCTTGCATGTGGCTACGTGAACCTCCTCCGGATGCCTGATTGAAAACTGCCACACCGCCGAGTAGATGATTTTCCCACCTACAGTCCGCACTAATTGACTTTACTGGCGCCGTCACCAGGAACCCCAGTTCCACTACCTCCCGGAAAGGTAGGCTGCTGCGAAGCAGGTTGTCTCCCCCGGGCACGTTTGGCTCCAGAATTTCCACTCCTGCCACCATGCTGACTGCCAACCGTGCTACCGCCTTGCTGCCTCAGCTGGTACCTCAAGGGCAACCTGCAACACTCTTCTCCTGATGATGATGAAGCCCCTTCTGCACCCGGCTCCCAATTTCGATCGGCTTCATAATCAACAGGTGTGTGCACGTCACTGATGTCCTCTTCACGTTCCCCAACAGTTTCTGCTTCAGGATCCTGAACCATCTCTCCTCCCATTCTTGGCTGGGCAGTAGCTGCTGACTGTCTTCTATTAAATCGTCCTCAGTGAATAGTGGAGCTGAACCCACAGCATAAGATACTTCTCTAGGGGAGGGAACAGCATAGGACAAAGGCAATGGGAGGACAGGGACTGCCCCCGGGCCATGCCAACTGAGGGTTGTGTCTGAGGAACCGACCGACTGTTGACTAGGGGTGTCAGATGTCACTTGTGATGAAGTGGATGACCGTGTTAACCAATCGACGACGGCAGATGGGTTTCTGGTCGAGACACGACCGCTGGCTGATAACGGGAGCTCAGGCCTCTTGCTGCAACTCCTGCTGCCACTTGCCCCTAGTCTGCTGCCAACTCTGCCTGAAGTATTTAGGCCTCTGCCACTCCTCTGTGCACGTCCTGGCACTTGTTTGTCTGACATACTTAGTGCGTATATGAGGGTATTACAATACGCTACACTACTCTTTAAATAATATTTGTCTAGAACACCAGCCGGTGAGTACTATTGAGTGAGTACTACTTTCACAGTATGTAGGCCCTTGACAGATTAACAGGTAAAAAATGGTACACTACTTGGATGTACGTATGCGGTATGCACTGATGAGGGCAGAAAAATACGCTACAATACACAAAAAAATCTGTATTTTTGAAAAATACCAGCAGGTGATTACTTTTGACAGGATTTTCCCTGTATCTAGACTTGTTACAGATACAAAATAGCAGACTGCTTTGATGTAGGCATGTTATATGCACTTATGAGGGCAGACAAATGCACTACAGTCCACTGAAAAAATGTATTTATGAACAGCAGCAGGACCCAACAGTGCAGCCCCACAAAAAAAAGAAAACCGGGATTAAACCCTAAATTACACTCTGTCACAGAGTGTTAAGAATGGTGTGCACTTTTTTTTTACAGTCTACACACAACTCTTAGCAGCAGATGATTTGTGGAGCAAAAAAAGCACTGAATTGCGCTGAAAAATGAGGCGATGAGGAGCACTTTTTGCTGTGAAGCTGGTAGGTTTCAGTGGATTGAAAGCACCTCATGAGCTTGAGATTCATAAGATACACACTCACTTCTGCCTAACAGTACAAAGTTCCTTAACCCCTACAGGACCCATGACGTAACGTTACGTGCCGACACCCTGGGTCTTTAGGACCAAGGACGTACAGTTACGTCATGGGCAGTTCCGGGATCGGACCGGGATACCTGCTGAAATCATTCAGCAGGCATCCCCTGCAAATGCCCCATTGTATTTGTGAATAAAAATAAAATTTATTTGGAATATCCATTTTCCTTACAAGCAGAGAGCTTCAAAGTTAGAAAAATTTAACATTTTCAAAATTTTCATGAAATTTTGGTATTTTTCACCAAAAAAAGATGCAAGTAACAACGAAAATTTACCACCAAAATAAAGTAGAATATGTTACGAAAAAACAGTTTCAGAATCAGAATATTCGGTAAAAGCGTTTTAGAGATATTAATTCTTAAAGTGAAAGTGGTCAGATGTGCAAAAAATGCTCTGGTCCTACAGTGAAAATTGGCTTGGTCCTTAAGGGGTTAAAGGGGTTCTCCGCCCCTAGACATCTTATCCCCTATACAAAGAATAGGGGATAAGATGTCTGATCGCGGGGGTCCCACCGCTGAGAACCCCTGCGATCTCTCCTGCAGCACCAGTCATCTGCTGCACAGAGCGAGCTTTAAGGGGGCGTGGCCATTATGTCGCAATCTTCGCCCCTGCATCGCCAGTCAACAGGTGCAGTAGATGACAGGGTGCTGCAGGAGAGATCGCAGGGGTTCCTTTGGATAGGGGATAAGATGTCTAGGGAGGAGTACCCCTTTAACAACACTCCATTGTTCTGGATTTAGGTTCTTCTGATTGGTCTGATGGGGTTGCAATTACTGACCACCTTTGTTCAAGGAGTCTGTCAAAGTGCTGTTTCATCTGGTGCTAACATATTGTAGCGGCTTATGTCTCGATCTACCCATCTCCTTCAAGTTGATAACTTTACTTTTTATAAAGTGTTCAACTAGTTTCTGCCACTAACAGCTGTTTCTTTTAATACCTTGATTCTTCAATGCACCATTATAACCATCTGCAAAGTGTGGCCAGTGCAGCGGATACTGCACTATCTATGCTTCTCCTTCAGGATCTTTGCTACGCTGGTCCATATGTCTGCAGCGAAGACAGTTCTGCTCTTATTAGCACTAATGGTATTATCCTTGACATTCTGAAAAGCCTCCTCATACTTCCTCTCCTATAGTCCTGCTGCCACTGCATTGACTATGTGGACTAATGTGCCCTGGCTTCTGCACGGGGAACCAACAGGCACAAGGATTTGTTATGGGATATATTCGTATTATGTTAATAATTTTATTTCCCCCCCACGTCTCCACGACAGCACCCATGAGATTATCTCCTCCTCCTGATTGGAACAGGAAAAACACTGAGAGGTTAAATTCCCCACCCCTTCGTGTCCACACCAGTGTTTTTTCCTGTCCCTGTCAGGGAAGGAGCTGAGAGGTGCAGGGTTTTTTTTTGCTCTCCTGCATGAAGAAAATTGAAGGTCCTTACTGGGGCCTTGCAGACTCGGGGTGCGGGCATAGCACACCCCGTCTTTTTCTCTCCCTTTGGTCCGGTCCACTCTGGGTCTGCTCCGGGAGCCTGGAGGCAGAGGAATGCCGCGGGAGCACCGTGTAGCGTGCGGGTCTCTGTGCGGTCTCTGCCTTCAGCGAGGAGTTGTGTACCTCGCGCGAGCGCTTCTTAGTTTATTTTCTCCCGGCAGATCTTCCGGCCGGGATGCTGGCGTCTGGCGTCACTTCCGGCCGCGCTGGAGCGGGGAATTTGAATCTGGAGACCGGCTTTGTACCTATAGAAAGCCCCTCTCCCAGATGGAAGCTGCTCTACCTGATTCCAGCATTGGATAATACAAGGCTGCATCATGAGCTCACCTGCAAAAGTTCCAGATCCTCTAGTGATCCCAGGATCCGTGAGTAGTGAGGGCCTATGGGTTCGCCCTGGCCTATCTTCATTGCATGGTGTTTTATCCTTCTCTTCCTTGTATTTGCAGGGAGACAAGGATTCTGTAGGTTCTTCGGTTAAACCGAAAAAAATCAAAACCTAAGAAATGTGTTATTTGCTAAAAGGAGTTTCCTGAATCTGCTTCTAAACCTCTGTGTAAATCATGTATTGCATTAGTTGTAAAAGATGACTCTCCAACTCTTATGCAAGAAGTTAAATCCATGATTCATGAGATGCACTCTGCATTAGCCTCTTTTGCACCTGTTACCCCTTTGGCATCCACTACTTCGCTTAATGTCTCAGTGGTAAAAAAATAAGACTAAAACTGTGTCTTTTTCGGATTCTGAAGTGGAAAATCCTCATGAAGAGGAAGATTCCTCTCTTTGAAAAAATTCTTGTTTTAATTCCGATGTTATAGAATCCTTAATTAAAGGGTACCTCTCATCAAAAAAACTTTTTGATATATTATAGATTAATGTATGCAGAATAACTTCACAATTGCATGTTATTAAAAAAATATGCTTCTTTCTATTTATTTTTCCACTTTGAAGAAATGACCACTAGGGGTCTCCCTACCAGTCCTGGCAGCAAGCATTTCAGACTCATGCTGGAGTCCTAAACACTACGAGCTGCCAGTCTGCTTTGTTCACAAAGGAGAACACTCAAAGCTGCCAGCCTGCTTTGTTCACAGCTTGTTTGGCTGTGAACAAAGCAGGCTGGCAGCTCTGAGTGTTTAGGACTTCAGCATGAGTCAGAAATGCTTGCTGACAGGACTGATTGGGAAAAATACAATAGAAAGAAGCATATTTTTCATTAACATGCTATTGGAAAGTTATTCAACGTTCGCTAATCTAAAATATATCAAAAGTTTATTTGATGAGAGGTACCCTTTAAGTCTGTCCATACTACCTTGAATTTAGAGGAAGTTCAGGAGACTAAGTCTATCCAGGATGAGCTTTTTTGAGGCCTAGGAGGAAGGAAACCCTGTACTTTCCTTGTTCATACAAATTTGCATAAAATTATTAAAGATGAATGCGCTAAGCCAGAAAAGAATGCTTTTATTCCTAGGGGTCTTAAAAGGCGATATCCCTTGGATGACTCAAACTCTACTACCTGGGACACGATACCATTAGTAGATATCCCGGTTGCTAAGAAAGCAAAGCGCACCCCTCTGCTGCTACACAACTTAAAGATCCAGTGGATAGAAAGGCAGAATGTTTGCTTAAAAAGACCTGGGAGGCTGCTTCCTCACTGTCAAGGCCTTGTATAGCCTCTACCTGTGTAGCCAGGACTTTAGGAGTTTGGTTAGACCTGCTGGAATACCACCTCCAGTCTGATACCCCTAAGGACCAGATTTTGGAATCCTTACCCCTGCTTAAGATGGCATCTAATTTTTTTATCAGATGCCTCTGCAGAATCGGTATAACTGGCTTCTCGTACTGCAGTTTTGTCCAATACCACTAGGTGTGTACTGTGGTTAAAATCTTGGTCGGGAGACATGACTTCAAAAAGTAAACTGCTCCCTTCCTTTCTTTCCATGGAAAATTTTTGTTTGGTCCAGAAATGGATTCTATTCTGGATAAAGCAGCAGACAATAAAAAAGGATTGCCCTTAGATAAGGTCCATCCTAAAAAGTCTCCTTTTCGTCTTTTTTCAGACCAATCTTTCAGAGGGGACAAAGGGAAACAGGACGTTGGTCTTACAGGAAGGGAGGTAGAGGTAGACATATCTTTACTAACCCCGGTCAGTCCTCTTCCAACGCTAAGCAATGACGCTAGGCCAGTGGGGACAAGGCTTTCCCGTTTTGCCCCAGTTTGGGAGTCACTACTATCTAGGAGGTTCCTCTCCTTCAGAGGGGCCTAGGTCATTATTCTTCCCTGTTTTTGGTTTCCAAACCTAACGGGCAGTTCCATACAATTATAAACCTAAGACCCCTGAACAAATTTGTGGTTTACAAAAAATTCAAGATGGAAACTGTGAAGTCTGCAGTTCAGTTAATAAAGGAGGGGACAGTGATGGCGACTATCTATCTTCGCGATGCATATTACCACATTCCCATCCAGTCAGATTCCCAAAAATATTTGAGATTGCCATCCAGTGGGGGTCCAGGGTCTGCCACTTTCAGCTTGTCGGTCTCCCATTCTGCCTGTCATCTGCGCCTCAAATTTTCTCAAGGTCTTAGCAGAGGTGGTTGCCCTTCTCAGGAAGGAGTTTATTCTAATTATCCTTTATATAGACGACATACTGATAGTGACAGACTCTGTTCCTCAATTGGAACTTCATTTACAGAGAACAATACTTGTTCTCCAGACGTTGGGTTGGATCCTAAATCTAGACAAATCAGATCTTATTCCCAGTCAGAGGAAAATTTTCCTAGGTACCCTTTTGGATTCAAGGATCCAGACCTCTTTTCTTCTGGATTCCAAAAGGATATTCTGCAGGCATTAGTCTCCAGATTTCTAAGCCTCCATTCTTGTACAATCAGGACAGCAATGTCCACTCTGGGTCATATGACGACATGCATCAGTAGCTCGGGCTCAGTTTCACTCTAGGCCTCTACAAAAGTGGATCCTAACCATTTGGGACCAGTCTCAGAAATCTTTAGACGGAAGAGTGATAATTCCCACTCAAGTGAAAACCCATCTAAGGTGGTGGAGGTTCAAGGAAAATTTGGAGAAGGGAGTAAGTTGGTTTCAGACAAACCAGTTACTCATAACAACGGATGCCAGTGCAGGGGAATGGGGTGCTCACTCAGAGACTTGAGTAGTCCAAGGAAAGTGGGATCCACAGACAGCAAAAAAATCTAACAACTTCAGAGAGCTACTGGCAATATGGATAACACTCCAAGAGTTGGAGGAGATCTGCAAAAATCTCCATAGTCTCATTTACTTGGACAACAAGACTGCAGTGGCCTTTATAAGGCGTCAGAGAGGTCCAAGGTACACAGCTCTCCTGTCAATCTCGCATCAAATATTTTCTTGGGCAGAAAACAAGGTGCTTTCTATCTCTGCAGTCCATCTCAAAGGGGTCTGGAACTTGGAGGCGGACTTCCTGAGCAGACACATATTAGACCCTGGGGAATGGTCTCTAGCTCAGTGGGCATTTAGGATGATTACAGAGAGATGGGGGGTTCCTCAAATAGACCTGTTTGCAACCAGGAGAAATCACAAGGTGGATCTATTCTATTCCCTAAATCCAAGGGACTCTCCGCTAGCAGTAGATGCATTAGCTCAGGATTGAGCATTCAGTATGGGATACGCATTTCCTCCCCTGCCGCTAATATATCTCAGGTCCATCAGAAGCTAATGTACTATCATTGCATTCTAATCCTAGTAGCTCCATACTGGCCAAAGAGGAGCTGGTTCTCTCTCTATTAAAGACTCTAGCTGTAGAGGATCCCATCTGCCTTCCTCCTCAAAATGATCTACTGTCCCAGGGACAATCCTTTCCTCGTCAGATCAAAAACCTCAGCTTGACAGCATGGAAATTGAAAAGTCCATTCTGCTGAAGGAAGGTTTCTCTGAAAAGGTAGTAAATACCCTTCTATCTAGCCATAAAGATACTACCTTTAGAATCTATGCTAAAACCTGGAAGAAATAGATCTCTTGGTGTGGGGATTCTTTTTCTATCAACACTCTGGTGATTCCTAAAATTCTAGACTTCCTTCAGCAGGGATTTGATTTAGGTCTTTCCCCTAGTACCCTCAAAGTACAGCTTTCTGCTCCCAGTGCTCTCTATCATGTAAAATTGGCTGATAACATGTGGATTTCAAGATTTATTAAAGCGTCCAGCTGACTCAGACCTAAGACTTTAAATATCTGTCCTCAGTGGAATTTAAATACAGTTCTAGCGGCGCTTCTTTTGAATCCCTTTGAGCCCCTGGATTCTATTTCTGAAAAATTTTTGACTCTCAAAACTATATTTTTAATCACCATCACTACAGCTAGGAGAGTAAGTGAAATTCAGGCTCTTTCTATCCGAGAGCCTTATCAGAATTTTGGATGATATAATAATTTTTAAGCTTGATCTTAACTTCCTCCCTAAAGTTGTCTCTACCTTTCATAGATCACAGGATATTGTGATTCCATCCTTCTGTTCAGATCTAATAAATTACTTAGAAAAATCATATAGTCTTTTGGATTTTAGAAGAGCTGTCCTCATCTACATTGAAAGAACTAGTCAGTGGAGGAAGGATGACTATCTGTTTATTCTGTTTGCTGGCCCTAGTAGAGGCAAGAAAGCCTATAGGAGTTCTATAGCCAGATGGATTAAGACCGCAATTTCAGAGGCTTATGTGGCCAGAGGTAAAGCCCTTCCTATACAATTGAAGGCCCATTCTACTAGAGAAATTTCCTCATCATGGGCAGAGAGAGACGGAGCTTCTGTAGAACGGATTTGCAAAGCGGCCACTTGGAAAAACCTTCATACTTTTTCCAGACATTATAGAGTTCAGATCTTGTCTTCTGAGGATATGGCCTTTGGACGTAAAGTTCTCAGTGCTGTAGTCCCTCCCTAATAAATTTTTTGGTATTTCTCATGAGTGCTGTCGTGGAGACGTGGGGGGGGAAGGGTGAATTATACTCACCGATAATTCCTTTTCTGGAAGTCTCCACGACAGCACCCATACATCCCACCCTTTGGTTTTTTATTGTAGTGTTTTGGTGCCCTTTTTTCCTTTCCTTTCTGTGTTCTTTATAAATACACTGGTGTGGACAGGAAGGGGTGGGGAATTTAACCTCTTAGTGTTTTTTCCTGTCCCAATCAGGAGGAGGAGATAATCTCTTAGGTGTTGTCGTGGAGACTTCCAGAAAAGGAAGTCTCTATTTCTAACCTGCATGAGGCTAAGTTTCCACTTGGTTTTTCTTTTGGTCCCAAAAAAAAATGCTATAAAAAAAGGCAGAAAAATGCCACGGCATTTTCCTGCGTCTAGCATTTTTTTTCATGCATTTTTTTCTGCCGTTTTTGCCTTTGTGTGGAAATTACACTTTTGCCCCTTTTGGCGTTTTTATCTTTTTTTATTTTATTTTATTTTTTAATTTTTTATTAAAGAATTGTGTTGGGTAGTGATGGAAGAAATTGCATTTAATGAAATTTATATTTTTAGAACTACATTTTTATTTATTTTAACCCCTTAAGGACTGAGCCATTTTTCACCTTAAGGACGGAGCCTTTTTTGCCATTCTGACCACTGTCACTTTATGCATTAATAACTCTGGGATGCTTTTACTATTTATTCTGATTCCAAGACTGTTTTTCATGACATATTCTACTTTATTATAGTGGAAAATTTTTGTTGTTACTTGCATTCTTTCTTGGTGAAAAACCCCCAAATTTCATGAAAATTTAGAAAATTTAAAATTTTTCTAACTTTGAAGCTCCCTGCTTGTAAGGAAAAAGGAAATTCCAAATAAATTATATATTGATTCACATATACAACATGTCTACTTTATGATTGCATCATAACGTTGACATGTTTTTACTTTTGGAAGACATCAGAGGGCTTAAAAATTCAGCATCAATTTTCCAATTTTTCACGAAAATGTCTAAATCTGAATTTTTCAGGGACCAGTTCAGTTTTGAAGTAGATTTGAGGGGCTTTTATTTTAGAAATACCCCATAAATTACCCCATTATAAAAATTGCTCCCCTCAAAGTAGTCAAAAGGACATTCAGAAAGTTTTTCACAGGAATAGCAGCAATGTGAAGGAGAAAATGCTAAATCTTCAAAAAGTGGTACAGTGAGCCTTAACACCCCACAGGTGTTTGATGACTTTTCGTTAAAGTTGGATGTGTAAATGGAAAAAAATTATTTTTCACTAAAATGCTGCTTTTTCCCATAATTTTCCATTCTTACAAGGGGTATTAGGAGAAAATGCCCCTTAAAATTTATAACCCCATTTCTTCTGAGTATGGAAATACCCCATGTCTGGATGTCAAGTGCTCTGCTGCCGCACTACAATGCTCAGAAGAGAAGGAGCGCCATTGGGCTTTTGAAGAGAGAATTTGTATGGAAGTTGGGGGCCATGGGCATTTACAAAGCCCCCCCGTGGTGCCAGAACAGTGGACCCCCCCGAGCATGTGACCCCATTTTGAAAACTACACACTTCACAGAATTTAATAAGGGGTGCAGTAAGTATTTACACCTCACTGGCATTTGACAGTTCTTTGGAACAGTGGGCTGTGCAAATGAAAAATTACATTTTTCATTTTCACGGACCACTGTTCCAAAAATCTTTCAGATACCTGTGGGGCGTAAATTCTCACTGTACCCCTTATAACATTCCATGAGGGATGTAGTTTCCAAAATGGTGTCAAGTGTGTGTGTGGGAGGGGGGTTCATTGTTCTGGCACTATGTGGGGGCTTTGTAAACACACATGGTCTTCAATTCCGGACAAATTATGTATCCAAAAGCCCAATGGTGCTCCTTCTTTTCTGAGCATTGTAGTTTGCTCGCAGAGCACTTTAAATCAACATACGGGGTATGTTCTTACTCAGAAGAAATGGGGTTACAAATTTTGTGAAAATGAAAAATTTAGGGTAACACCAGCATTTTAGTAAAATTATTATTTTTTTTTTTCATTTTCCAACTTTAACGAAAATGTGTCAATCATCTGTGGGGTGTAGTTTACAAAATGGGGGTCTCACGTGGTTGTTTATTTTTTTGCGTTTGTCAAAACTGCTTTAAAATCAGCCAACCCTGTGCAAATCACCAATTCAGGCCTCAAATGTACATAGTGCACTGTCGCTCCTGAGCCTTGTTGTACATCTGCAGAGCATTTTACTTCCACATATGGGGTATCCCGCGTTACAAATTTTGGGGGTCTTTTTTTTTCCTTTTACCTCTTGTGAAAATAAAAAGTATGGGGCAACACCAGCATGTTAGTGTAAATTTTTTTACACTTACAGGCTGTTGTAGACCCACACTTTTACTTTTCATAAGGGGTAAATGAGAAAAAGCCCCCCCCCCCCCCCCCCCCCCCAAAAAAAAATTTGTAGTGCAATTGTAGTGCAATCGTTTAGGGCCCCATATGTGGCCCTAAATGATTTCCTTGAAATAAGACAGGGCTCCGAAGTGAGAGAGCACCATGCGCATTTGAGGACTAAATTAGGGATTGCATAGGGGGGACATAAGGGTATTCTATGCCAGTGATTCCTAAACAGGGTGCCTCCAGCTGTTGCTCCAACAGCTTTAGGCTCCATTTTGGAAACACTGTTTTTCATTTTTATGGGGGGGGGGGGGGGGGCAGTGTAAGGGGGTGTATGTGTAGTGTTTTACCCTTTATTATGTGTTAATGTGGTGTTTTTAGGGTACATTCACACATGCAGGGGTTTACAGTGAGTTTCCCGCCAGGAGTTTGAGCTGCGACGGAAAATTTGCCGTAGCTCAAACTTGAAGCAGGAAACTCACTGTAAACCCGCCCGTGTGAATGTACTCTGTACATTTACATGGGGGGGGGGGGTGGCTAAACTACAACTCCCAGCATGCACTGACAGACCATGCATGCTGTGAGTTGTACTTTTGCAACAGCTGGAGGCACACTGGTTGGAAAACCTTCAGTTAGGTTCTGTTACCTAACTCAGTATTTTCCAACCAGAGTGCTTCCAGCTGTTGCAAAACTACAACTACATGTACTGATTCAGGGATGTGGAATTTCTATCGCCCGACGCCCGGGACTAGCAGTTTTGGGCGCCGAGCGGGTGAATTTGTCCGGCCCTTAGCCCGGCTTCGGGCAAGCAGGGCCGGACCTGACAAGTGCGGCGGCGATCTGCAGTCTGTATGGAGCGGGCACCCGACTCCTGCCCGCTCCATACTCTGCAGCCTGTGTCCTCCGAAGCAGAGCAGGGGAGATGAAAAGTTGTGTATTTGTCTTCTCTCCCCTGCTCTGCAGACGTGTGGGGGGAGATGAGGGGGGCGTGGCTTCTTGCTCCCCGTGCAGACCTGCGTCCTCTGCCTTCACTCCCCCCAGCTGTAGCTTCGGAGAGCTGAGAAGAGGAGGCACGTCTGCACGGGGAGATGCATGCGGCGCTCAGCAGTATGTATAGAGCGGGCTCCGGATTCCTGCCTGCTCCATACTCTGCAGCCCCCGACTGTTCTCAGTAGCCGGGGGCCGCCGCTAATAGCCAGCATGCGGCGATCGCCGCGGCTGGCTATTAACCCTTTAGATCGCCGCTGTCAAAGCTGACAGCGGCGTCTAAAGGGACATGTGAATGCTCCCTGGTGGGCTAGTGGGGTGGATCGCCCCCCCCCCCCCGCAGCGCGATCGCAGGGGGGCGATCCACTATGGGGAGGTAGCCGGAGGACTTACCTCTGCTTCCTCCTGTCCCGGCTCTGTCATGGCTCTGTCATTGATAGAGCCTGGCTGAACCAGGCTCTATCAATGGATCACAGAGCACACAGATTAATAGAGTTCAATAGAATCTATTCATCTGTCTGACGAATCTAATGATTCCTCCTATAAGTGTAATGAAGTGTAAAAAAATAAATAAATAAAATAAAATAAAGTTTTAATAAAAGTTTGAAAGACACACATTAACCTAGTGGTCTTCAAACTGTGCCCCTCCAGATGTTACAAAACTACAATTCCCAGCATGCCAAGACAGCCCTTGGCTGGAGGGCCACAGTTTGAAGACTGCTGCATTAACCCCTTCCATGTTAAAAGTTCAAATCACTCCCTTTTCCTATATAAAAACATGCAAACATAATAAAAATAAACATATTTGATATCACTTTGTGCGTAATTGTACAACCTATTAAAATATAACATTATGTATCCCGTACAGTAAATGTAAAAAAAAATACCAAACCACAGATTTGCAATTTTTATAATATCCCAGAAAAAAAAGTTAAAAAGCGATTCAAAAGTCAGATCAATACCAAGATGGTACCGATACAAAAAGCAGATTATGGCGCAAAAAATGAGCCCTCATACAGCCTGGTATGCGGAAAAAAATAAAGCTACAGGGGTTAAAAAATGGCAATTAAAAAAATTTGAAAAAGTTCAGAATTAGTAAAACATGACGTAAACGATACAAATCTGGTATTGCTGTAATCAGGTGCCTAAAGTATAAAACTAACATGTTATCTGACCACAAGGTAAATGGCGTAGAAAAGAAAACCACCAAATCTGCAAAATTATCTTTTACTATTTCAATTTCACTTCCCTTAAAGGGGTAGTCCAGTGGTGAAAAACGTATCCCCTATCCTAAGGATAGGGGATAAGTTTGAGATCGCGGGGGGGTCCGACCGCTGGGGCCCCCCGCGATCTCTCTGTACGGGGCCCCGGCTCTCCGCCGAGATAGCGGGTGTCGACCCCGCACGAGGCGGCGGCCGACACGCCCCCTCAATATATCTCAATGGCAGAGCCGGAGATTGCCGAAGGCAGCGCTTCGGCTCTGCCATAGAGTTGTATTGAGGGGGCGTGTCGGCAGCCTCTTCGTGCGGAGGTCGACACGCCCCCTTCCCGCGGGCTGTCGGGGCTCCGTACAGGAGATCGCGGGGGCCCCAGGGGTCGGACCCCCCGCGATCTGCAACTTATCCCCTATCCTTAAGATAGGGGATAAGTTGTAAACCACTGAGTCACCACTGGACTACTCCTTTAATATATATATATATATATATATATATATATTATTTTTTTTTTTTTGGTTCAGAGAATATGTTATTGAAAAATTAAAAGGTATCATTATAGTAGGTAGTTATGGCTATTATAGGGCGAGGAGGAAAAAACGAGAGTGTAAAAGCGAAAATTGGCCGGACAAGTGGATCGTCATGAGGGACAAGTAGATTTTGCTCCATTTTAGTCCCGTGGACAAGTAGTTTTTTATAAAATTTCCACACCCCTGTGATTGCCGAAGGGCTTGCTGGGAGATGTAGTTATACAACAACTGGAGGTACGCAACTACAACTCCCAGAATTCCGAGACTGTTTGTGCATGCTGGGAGTTGTAGTTTTGCAAGATTTAGAGGGCCACGGTTTAGAAACCAATGCACTGTGGCCCCCCAGATGTTGCGAAACTACAAATCCCAGCATGCCCAGGCAGCAAACAGCTGTCTGAGCATGCTGGGAGTTGTAGTTTTGCAACATCTGGAGAGCTACAGTTTAGAGACCATTGTGCGGTGGTTTCAAACTGTAGCCCTCAAGATGTTGCTGGGCAACTCACCGACTTCCGTAGTCTGCAGCAGGGAGCCAGCTTCACTTCATCGCCACCCGCCGCCGATGGTTAGTGACCTCCGGCACCGGTCACCTTCGGTTCCCCCGTTCTGCCCAGACTACTGTGGGTGGGCAGAACCGGGGAACCTAACTTTACCCCCCTGCCCCTGATCTGCTTTTGGTCGGTCGCTTCTGACCGACCAATAGCAGGGATAGGAGGGGTGGCACCCCTGCCTCCTCACTCCTATCCCTCAAGGGGGATCGGGGGTGTCTTGGACACCCATGATCCCCCTTATTTTCCGGGTCACCGGAGACGCGTTTGACCCGGAATCGCCGCAGATTGCCGGTCTGAATTGACCAGCCATTTGCGGCGATCGCCGACATGGGAGTGCCCCCATCGGCGATGTGCCGCCATGCTTGCTAAATGATTTCAACATGCATCCCTAGAGGGGGGGGGGGGGGGGGGGTCCGAAATTCCCAGGGGCATACCCAGTCCTTAAGGGGTTAAACAGGGACCAATTTATGTGGGTGGGCAGGGACCTAAAAATTAAGTTGGCAATATTAAAAATGGGCCATTTAATTGGAAAACATATATTTTTTCTAATTTTGTTAAACTTTTTTTAATAGTAATGTGCTTTAATTATGTGATTTAATAAGGGTGTGTTTTTTTTTTTTTTTTTTTTTTTACTTTTTACTTTTTAATTTTTTTAAAATATTTTTTTAGGTAGTACTACTACTCCCAGCATGGAACAGACAGTAGTAGTAACTGTACTAATAGACAGATTTCCCCGGGTGTCATTCCTGACACCCGATGCCATCGTCCTTTATATTGCATAGATGTGCAGCGGCACTCTACAGCGCTCGTATCTCTGCTCTGAACTCCAGGACTGCCAGTGATGTGAATAGAAATTCACATCACTGAAGTCATACAGTTATTTTCGTTGAGATACATCACAAAAGCATATTTCAATAAACCTGTAAACAATTTACTAACAACAAAGTTGAAACTAACAGGCCTATAATTCCCAGTTGCGACTGTGTATCCAGATGCAGAATTCAATAGGCCTCCTGTATAAATACTGCCTTACCCCAATCTCCTCCCATTTGTGGAGGATATATTTATCGGGGTATACTACGCACCGGCCTATAACATGCACCCTGATTTTACCAAGGATATTTGGGTAGAAAAAGTTTTTTACCCAAATCTCCATGGTAAAATGAGGGTGCGTGTGTGCGCGTGTATACCCCGATACACCCCCAGGAAAGGCAGGGGGAGAGAGGCTGTCGCTGCCGGCTTCTCTCCCCCTACCTTTCCTGGGGTCTAGAGCCCTGCTGCCGGCCCTTCTCTCCCCCGGCAACAGGTAATTATGCAACAGGTGATGGGGGAAGGCAACGGGGCAGCGGCGCCGGCAATGGGTGCCGCTGCCCCTTCTCTCCCCCTGGCTGTCGGCGCCGCTTCTCTCCCCCTTGCTATCGGCGCCGGCAATGGGGCACCGATAGTCAGGGGGACAGAACGGGCAGCGTCGCCGATAGCCAGGGGGAGAGAAGGGCCGGCAGCAGGGCTCTAGACCCCAGGAAAGGCAGGGGGATAGAAGCAGACAGCGACGGCCTCTCTCCCCCTGCATTTCCTGTGGGTGTATCGGTGTATAACACGCACATAGACTTTAGGCTAAAAATTTTTGCCCAAAAAGTGCATGTTATACGCCGATAAATACGGTACTCGTTCAATACCAGCCTCAACTATCATAACAATTTATCTTATATCTCTTATTTGACTTCCATCTCCTCCTACATAGTTTCACTGTGGTTTTTATTTCTTGTTATAATGCTCACTAATCTAGATACAGTGTTCCCTCAAGTTACAATGTTATAAGTGAAACTCGAAAAATTAGAATATCGTGCAAAAGTTTATTTCAGCAGTGCATCTTAAACGGTGAAACTAATATATGAGAGAGACTCATTACATGCAAATCAAGATAGTTCAAGCCAGGATTTTTCATAATTGTGGTGATTCTGGCTTACAGCTCATGAGAACCCCAAATCCCCAATATATTATATGATATGGGGAGCCATGTCATCTACTTGTGTTGGTCCACTGTGCTTCATTAAGTCCAGGGTCAACACATCTGTTTTCCAGGAGATTTTGGAGCACTTCATGCTCCTTTCCGCAGACGTGTTGCATTACTGAAATAAATGAACTTTTGCACAACGTTCAAATTTTTTGGAGTTTCACCTGTAATTGGTTCATGGACGACCATTGTATGTTGAAATCATTGTATGTTGAGACCATAACTCTATGGATACCTGATAATTGGTTCTGAAGCCACCAAAATGTCATCCAAAATAGGAAAAAGTAAGAAAAATAGGTAGATATCTAATATAGATAAAGCAAGTCCTTACATATAAAAGTAAGAAAGAGCTTCTGAAAGCTGTAAATAACGGTCTATGATCGCAATACATATCCTTTTTCGGGCGAATTGCTGCGGTCAAAATGACCATCCTTCCTAAATTACTTTACTTTTTCGAAACGTTACCGGTACGGGTTCCATTAGCTACGCTACTGTCCTTTAAGTCAGCTATTTTTCGGTTCATTTGGGACGCTAAAAGACATAGGCTCCCTATGACGGTCATGATGGCGAACAGTGTTTCTGGAGGTCTGGGGGTCCCGGATGTCACAAAATATTATTGGGCCGCACACCTCCGTCACCTAGCTGCATGGTCTACTCACTTTGCTTATAGTAAATGGCTGGAGCTTGAAAAACTATGGTTGGCGCCTGTCCATCCTAATTCTTTCCTATGGTCCTTCCCGCTTCCGTCCCCTGCATGCACCCTTTTAGGTCCTATGTCTTTCACGAGATACGTCTGGACTTATTGCTCCAGACGATTCCGACTCCTGTCCTCTTTCTCCCCAATGCAGTCTTTTCTCTACCACCCTGACTTCCCTCCTGGAAGCACCTCACTTATGGTTCGGGAATGGGGCTCGAGAGGTTTATTCTGCTGGGCTGATGTGGTAAATCCTATTACTCGGACTCTTCTGTCTTTTGACGACCTGAAATCTCGTTGGGAACTCCCTGCCTCTGCGTTCACTCACTATACTCAGCTCCGACATTACCTATCCTCTCAGAGGGGCTCGCTTATGGTATCGCTCCTTACGAGTTTTGAGAGGTTGTGTAGGAGTGGGCCACAGACGAAGCGACTGCTCTCGAGTATTTACTCCCTTTTAATCTCCCCTGTGGACGGAACCCTCCCGTCCCACCATTATATGGGTCGTTGGGAGGAAGTCCTTAACACTTCTATTTCGATCCCACAGTGGAGGGTAATTTGGGATAGGGCTTCTCGGGCCTCCATATGTACAGCTTATAAAGAGACACAATACAAAATGCTTATGGGTTGGTACCATACCCCTGTCCTCCTCAACAAATTGAACCCTGATATCCCCCCGCAATGTTGGCGATGTGGTGTGGGACACTTACCATATATTCTGGTCCTGTCCGCTGATTTCTCAATTTTGGGTAATGGTGCAGCGGCTTATCCGTGACATATTGGGAGTTGGGGTGCCACTAGACCCTTTAATCTATCTCTTACATTTGTCAACTAGGGCCTTGACTGGTCGGCCATTTAAGTTATTTCTACACATCGTCCTGGCAGCAAAAACTCTCATTGCAAAACATTGGAAAAAGATGAGGGTGAACTCCTGGCCCGGGTCCGTGAAATTCGCTCAATGGAATCTATTACTGCCTCTTTGAATAACACTATCCCACAATTTCTTTCGGTATGGGATCCTTGGGACAGATTCACGGACAGGCAACCTCCTTGATCTCTTCACTCCTTTTGGACCTTTTCCTCTCTTCCTGCTTCTCACCCCACTTTCTTACTTCTCTGTACGTTTCCTTTTCTGTTCCCTCGCCCTTCTGTTTGATATTGTTGTCATAGTCACCCTCTCTACCCTCCCCCCCTCATGTCTAGGACTACTTGATCCAAATGTGCGGTTGTTAACTATTGCATTACTGTGTCACAGTTGTGATTACCTGACTTGATTGTTATGCTTTGGATTATTACTTACTTGCACTTCTCTACTACTGAGGGGGTACATCACCCCAATTATTCCTACTGGTTTGTATTTTTCTGTATGAATATAATAAAAATTTACAGTTGGAAAAAAACAAAAATAAATAACGGTCTATGTAGAGGACAGGAGCTTCTTCAGGGTCCTGTATAGTACACGCAATGCCTTAAAAAAAGAAGAATGGAGTCGCCCTTACTTGGTGTCCAAAGGTGCACCAAACTGTGGCACAGGTAAAGAGTAGTACAGAACATGTAATACCTCCCTGTACTGTAGGGAAGTGCTACCAGACAGGAATTCAGTGCATACACTTCAGGAATACAGGGGTTTTGCCAGTGAAAGCCCATAATGATTGGTCAGTTCTTCCAGTCATTGACATGTTTCGCAGATCTGCACTGTCCCTAGCGTTGTTTTAGTCTGGTTTCAAGTTACAATGGTCCAGAAAAGAACATTGTATGTTGAGGCCATTGTAAGTTGAGGGATCTCTGTGTATACATTCAGGATCCATGTTCTCTTTTATCTCTTTGCATTATTGTGATGTGTTGCTGAAATATTTAGGGTGCTTTAATATTGCAGCTAGAGATGAGCGAACTTACAGTAAATTCGATTTGTCTCGAACTTCTCGGCTCAGCAGTTGATGACTTATCCTGCATACATTAGTTCAGCTTTCAGGTGCTCCGGGGGGCTGGAAAAGGTGGATACAGTCCTAGGAAAGAGTCTCCTAGGACTGTATCCACCTTTTCCAGCCCACAGGAGCACCTGAAAGCTGAACTAATTTATGCAGGATAAGTCATCAACTGCCGAGCCGAGAAGTTCGTGACTAATCAAATTTACTGTAAGTTCGCTTAACTCTAATTGCAGCTTTCATTTACAGATGCATAAGCATGTTTATAATTTATAATGTGTATGCCATTAAAAAAAGTCTATTAAAAGATCAAAACACATCAGAGTTTCGTTTGGGTTTCTTGAAACTGTCATTCTTTTTTTTTTGTTCTAATTTTATTATGGATTAATGAAAGTTTTTTGTATTGTTTATCTGGGAGCTGGAGAACCATTATTTCTTTTGTTACTTGTCTTTGTAGGTTTGTGGGTGTCCCATTTTCTTTAATTTTCTCATAATGTATTGTATGATGCACTTTGAGATGTTCAAAGCATGGGAATTTATTTATTTTTATTTAAAACCTAACACTACCTTATGCTTTTCCATAACTTTAGCTCTGTCCTGTTTGGTAAGCTTTTTGGTCTTCATTAAGCTGTTTGTTCAGTAATGCTCTACTAATACACCTGTTCTGTGAGGGCCTCAGGCCCAGATTTATCAAACTGTGTGAGAGAAAAAATAGAGAGATTTTCCCACAGCAACCAATCACAGCTTAGCTAATAAGCTGAGGTAAAGTGAAACCTGAGCTGTGATTGGTTGTTGTGGGAAAATCTCTTTTTTTTCTCTCACACAGTTAGATAAATCTCCCCCTCAGAGTTTTTCTGCTTAGATTAAATTACAGACAGGTATTTACTAATTAGGTGACTTGCAAATATGAGTTGTGAAGGGAACTGGTTGTATCAGATCTTTGTTAGGGGTTTTACAGTAAATTTATGCACATGCACTCTAGGGATCGACCGATATGGTTTTTTTTAGGGCCAATACCGATACAGATAATCGGTGGAGGTTAGGGCCGATAGCCGATAACTTATACCGATATTCCGGTATAAGTTATCGGCTATTTATCCCCCCTCGACACTGCTGCAGATCATTGATTTAAAGCGGGCGCTTTAAATCAATGCACTGCAGTGGCTTTTGCGGTGCCATAGGGGCCGCCGGCGCCACCACCTGCTTCTCTCCCCCTACCTGTCAGGGTGGTCCGGGCCATCCATCCTTCCTTCCTGTAGTGTCCGGCGGCATTCCGGGTGGAGGGTGAACCGGTCCGGGCTGTCCTTCTCTGGGGGTCATCTTCTCCACTCCGGGCAGGCTCCGGCCTAGTATGCTGCATAGACGCCGCTGCGCAGTGACGTCCGTGCGCAGCGACGCACCTGACGTCACGGCGTAGCGGCGTCTATGCAGCGTACTAGGCCGGAGCCTGTCCGGAGTGGAGATGATGACCCCCGGAAAAGGACAGCCCAGACCGGTTCACCCTCCACCCGGAGTGCCACTGGACACTACAGGAAGGAAGGGTGGATGGCCCAGACCACCCCCATTACGGGTAAGTTTAATTTTTTTTTATTGACTCGGAGGGTGGGGGAGGGCCCCGACCGGTATAGCGGTATGGGCAAAAATCCATACCGGTATACCGCCCAGCACTATGGTGGGGGGTGCGACGCTGTGCGGTGGGTCGGGGGGGTGGGGGGGGCGGTGCGGGGGGGGTCGTTCGCGGGGCGGTGCGGGGGGCGGGGCATTATCGGCTTATCGGCAAGGTAATTGCGGATACCGATCATGCCCAAAATCGTGATTATCGGCCGATAATATCGTCCATACCGATAATCGGTCGATCCCTAATGCACTCCAACACTTGATTTTTATTATAATTTTGAAATTCATGTAAAATCCCCCATGGTATATGATGCTCAAGTAGACCAGCCTCCTAAATCAGTGCTGTGTGCAGCCGTAACATACCTGTCATTGTTCTCACAGACTCATTCACATCACATCTGATTTCAGCCCTTACTACTTCAAAACATTTAAAGGGGTATTCCAGGCAAAAACTTTTTTTTTTATATATCAACTGGCTCCGGAAAGTTAAACAGATTTGGAAATTACTTCTATTAAAAAATCTTAATCCTTTTAATAGTTATTAGCTTCTGAAGTTTTCTGTCTAACTGCTCAATGATGATGTCACGTCCCGGGAGCTGTGCATGATGGGAAAATATCCCCATAGGAGCTGCACAGCTCCTGGGACGGGAGTCATCAGAAAGCAGTTAGATAGAAAACAGCAACTCAACTTTAGAAGCTAATAACTATTGGAAGGATTAAGATTTTTTAATAGAAGTAATTTACAAATCTGTTTAACTTTCCGGAGCCAGTTGATATTTAAAAAAATAAGTTTTGGCCTGGAATACCCCTTTAATTCCTAAAAGCATACAGTACTTATGTTCCTCAGGGGTCTGCACCGTTTTTGCTAGAACTCTATGAACAGGATGGTGTGAGTTCAGTCTACATCACATAGATTGTTACACACTGGAGCATGCTGCCTCATTGTCCAAACCCACTGAGGTAATGTGATACTGAGAAATAAAGTAAACTAATGCCACCAATATATATTAAATGGCTATTACATTGTATTGTTAAAAAAATGCAGCTACTGGTTATTTGTTGGTGAATTTTTCCATTTCTTTTTCCTCCCATAGTTTATACATAATGGAATGAATGTTAGTACTGTGGAAATCAGCCATATAATAACAATATTGCGTGAATCCAATGCCTCACAGAATCACATCAACATCCTTCTGTCCATGAAATCAAGGTTAGAAATCTTATTACATGTATTTGCCAGTGTGTCATCCTCAGACATGCACCAAAATGGAAGCATGCATTTTATTGTCCTATATTCTTATTATTTTATTTTCAACAGTTCAGTAAACAATAATTGAGTTTTATATGTAATGAGAAACTTTACATTTTATTTGGAACTACCTTTCTTTGGGACAGCTTCTGTTTGGGTTGCGTTTATGATGGGGTGCAAGAGTCTAAAAACTCCAGGAAAGAGAATTGCTATATATTTTGATTCCTAAAATAGTGGGGTTGCTTTATGATTATCATTTACATTGTTTTAAAATCATAACTTTTATGTGGATTTCCCATAAACAGCACTCATGATCTATCAGCAGGATAGGTAAGGAGTATCTTTTCAAGAGGATAGGTGAGGAGTATCTGATCATTGAGAGTCCCCTGCTGTCCTGATTGATTTAAGCAGTGGTCAGACATGTACTTTGTCACTTTATTCAGCTCTATGGGCTTGATGAAGATAGCAGAGTACATGTATGTATGTATGTATGTATGGATGAATGTAGCAGCAGTGCATATGTCTTTATGTTGTCATGGCATCTGGGGGTCTAATAAATACCTTCCGGCCTACAGTGATTGTACTCTTCTAGCAGGGTGTTCTTCTGAATGGCAGTACACTGCAATACAGTAGTATTGCTGCGTATTGTAGCAGAAGTTGAGCAATCACATGTTTAATTTCCCTGGGGGGACATAATGTGCACCTTAAAAAAACAAAACAAACAAACAAAAAGTTTTAAAAATAGGAAATTACTAATATTAACCCCTTAAAGGGGTACTCCGCCCCTAGACATCTTATCCCCTATCCAAAGGATAGGGGATAAGATGTCAGATCGCCGCGGTCCCGCTGCTGGGGACCCCCGGGATTGCCGCTGCGGCACCCGCTGTCATTACTGCACACAGCGACTTCGCTCTGCACGTAATGACCGGCAGTACAGCGTCCGGAGCATCGTTACGTCACGGCTCCGCCCTTTTCAATACGAGTCTATGGGAGGGGGCGTGGCAGTCGTCACGCCCCTGCTGTTGACTTGTATCGCCCGTCATTACGCACAGAGCGAACTCGCTTTGTGCAGTAATGACAGCGGGGTGCCGCAGTGGCAATCCCGGGGCTCCCCAGCAGCGTGACCGTGGCGATCTGACATCTTATCCCCTATCCTTTGGATAGGGGATAAGATGTCTAGGGGCGGAGTACCCCTTTAAGCGTTTTTGTATTTAAATTTTTTCCTCATCACCTTCTAAAAATCATAACACTTTCAATTTTGCACCTAAAAATTCATATGATGGCTTATTTTTTGTGCCACCAATTCTACTTTGAAGTGACATTAGTCATTTCTTTATGATATTAAAAGTGACCAAAAATAAGCTATTTTGGACTTTTGAATTTTTTTGCGCGTACGTCATTGACCGTGCAGTTTAATTAATTATATAATTTTATAGTTCGGACATTTACGCACGCGGCGATACCACATATGTTAATTTTTATTTTTATTTACACAGTTTTTTTATGGGAAAAGGGGGGTGATTCAAACTTTTATTAGGGAAGGGGTTAAATGACCTTGAACTTTTTTTTTTCACTTTTTTTTTGCAGTGCTATAGCTTCCATATGGAGCTATAGCAATGCACACACTGATCTCCTATGCTGATCCCTGCAAAGCCATAGCTTTGCACGGATCAGTCAGATAGGGGCTTGATTGCTCAAGCCTGTAGCTCAGGCTTGGAGCAATCAATCGACGATCGGACGCCGTGGAGAGAGGTAAGGAGACCTCCGCCTGCGTCCCAGCTGATCGGAACATCTCGATTTTATCACGATGTCCCGATCAGCCCGACTGAGCTGCCGGGAAGCGTTTACTTTCGTTTTCAGACGCGGCGGTCAACTTAGATCGCTGCGTCTGAAGGGTTAACAGTGCGCGGCTTAACGATCGGTGCCGCACGCTGTAAGCCCAGGGTCCCGGCTATCGTTAGCAGCCAGGACCGACCCGGTGTGATGCGGGGTCACGGCGTGACCCCGTTTTTCACACTGGGACCAGGCTCAGGGCGTACAGGTACGCCCTGAGTCCTTAAAAGGTTAACCCCTTAACAACGCCGGAAGTAATTGTACTTCCTGGTGAGGTGGTACTTAACCCCTTAAGGACCAAGCATTTTTCTGTTTTTACACTTTCGTTTTTTCCTCCTTACCTTTTAAAAATCATAACCCTTTCAATTTTGCACCTTTTTGTGTACAGGGTGGTTTGAGGGCTAATTTTTTGCGCCGTGTTCTGAAGTTTTAATCTGTACCATTTTTATTTTGATCGGACTTCTTGATCGCTTTTTATTCCTTTTTTTTTATGGTAAGAAAAGTGACCAAAAATACGCTATATTGGACTTTGGAATTTTTTTGCGTGTACGCCATTGACCGTGCGGTTTAACCTCTTCAGGACATAGGGCGTATGGATACGCCCTGCATCGCGAGTCCTTAAGGACCGAGGGCGTATCCATACGCCCGTGGGAATTCCGGCCCCCACCCCTAGCCGGTTGGGGACCGGAGCCGGATGCCTGCTGAAATCGTTCAGCAGGCATCCCGGCATATCGCCCAGGGGGGTCATTATGCCCCCCCATGTCGGCGATCGCCGCAGATCGCTGGACAATTCAGTCCAGCGATCTGCGGCGATTCCGGGTCAATCGGGTCTCCAGTGACCCGATGACCCGGAATTACTGGCTGTTCGGGGCCGTCTCTGACGGCCCCGAACAGCCAGAGCCTGCAGGGGTGAGGTGGCACTGGTGCCACCTCACGATCGCCCTGATTCGTTGGCCGGATTACCGGCCGACCAATCAGGGCGCCTGCTGCGGGTGTCACTCCCGCACCCGCTCCGCCCCTCTTCTGGAGGACGTGAGCGGATGCGGGACGTGCACCCCGGGTGCTGGGGACCCCGATCCCCGGCGTTCATGTTGGGATCGGGGCCCCAGGAGCAGCGGCGGCGGCGGGACTGACCTGCAGCGTCTGGATCGTTGGAGGTGAGTGACAGCCTCCTGCTGTTGCTTAGCAACAGCTCCCAGCATGCAAAAAGGGCATGCTGGGAGCTGTAGTTATGCAACAGCAGGAGGCAGACCACCACAACTCCCAGCATTCCCTTAAGGGCATGCTGGGACTTATGGTTTTGCAACAGCTGGAGGCACATTCTTTCTATGGAAAAGTGTACCTTCAGCTGTTGTATAACTACAACTCCCAGCTTGCACAAACAGCTAAAGTGCATGCTGGGAGTTGTAGTGGTGCATCTGCTGGTTGCATAACTACAACTCCCAGCATGCCCATTGGCTGTCGGTGACTGCTGAGAGTTGTAGTTTTGCAACAGCTGAAGGCACACTGGTTGTGAAACTCAGTTTTTTTTTTACCTAACTCAGTGTTTCACGACCGGTGTGCCTCCAGCTGTTGCAAACTACAACTCTCAGCAGTCACCGTACACCATGCACAGTACATGCTGGGAGTTGTAGTTTTGCAACAGCTGGAGGCACACTGGTTGTGAAACACTGAGTTAGGTCACAAACTCAGTGATACATAACCAGTGTGCCTACAGTTGTTGCAAAACTGCAACTCTCAGCAGTCACCGACAGCCAACGGGCATGCTGGGAGTTGTAGTTATGCAACAGCTGGATGTCCCCCCCCAATGTGAACGTACAGGGTACACTCACATGGGCGGAGGATTACAGTAAGTATCTGGCTGCAAATTTGAGCTGCCGCAAACTTTCTGCTGCAGCTCAAATTGCCAGCGAGAAACTACTGTGAACCCCCCGCCCGTGTGACTGTACCCTAAAAACACTACACTACACTAACACAAAAAATAAAATAAAAAGTAAAAAACACTACATATACACATACCCCTATACAACCCCCCTCCCCTCCCCAATAAAAATGAAAAACGTCTGGTACGCCACTGTTTCCAGAACGGAGCCTCCAGCTGTTGCAAAACAACTCCCAGTATTGTCGGGCAGCCGTTGACTGTCCAGGCATGCTGGGAGTTTTGCAACAGCTGGAGGCACCCTGTTTGGGAATCACTGGCGTAGAATACCCCTATGTCCACCCCTATGCAAGTCCCTAATTTAGGCCTCAAATGCGCATGGCGCTCTCACTTTGGAGCCCTTTCGTATTTCAAGGCAACAGTTTAGGGTCACATATGGGGTATCGCCGTACTCGGGAGAAATTGTGTTACAAATTTTGGGGGGTACTTTCTGCTTTTACCCTTTTTAAAAATGTAAAATTTTTGGGAAAACAAGCATTTTAGGTAAAAAAAAAATTTTTTTTTTACATATGCAAAAGTCGTGAAACACCTGTGGGGTATAAAGGTTCACTTAACCCCTTGTTACGTTCCCCGAGGGGTCTAGTTTCCAAAATGGTATGCCATGTGTTTTTTTTTTTTTGCTGTCCTGGCACCATAGGGGCTTCTTAAATGCGGCATGCCCCCAGAGCAAAATTTGCTTTCAAAAAGCCAAATGTGACTCCTTCTCTTCCGAGACCTGTAGTGCGCCAGCAGAGTACTCTTCACCCCCATATGGAGTGTTTTCTGAATCGGGAGAAATTGGGCTTCAAATTTTTAGGGGTATTTTCTGCTATTACCCTTTTTAAAAATAAAAATTTTGGGGGAAAACAAGCATTTTAGGAAAATTTTTTTTTTTTTCTTACATTTGCAAAAGTCGTGAAACACCTGTGGGGTATTAAGGTTCACTTTATCCCATGTTACATTCCCCGAGGGGTCTAGTTTCCAAAATGGTATGCCATGTGTGTTTTTTTTGCTGTTCTGGCACCATAAGGGCTTCCTAAAGGTAACATGCCCCCCAAAAACCATTTCAGAAAAACGTACTCTCCAAAATCCCCTTGTCGCTCCTTCCCTTCTGAGCCCTCTACTGCGCCCGCCGAACAATTTACATAGACATATGAGGTATGTGCTTACTCGAGAGAAATTGGGCTACAAATACAAGTAAAAATTTTGTCCTTTTACCTCTTGTAAAAATTCAAAAATTGGGTCTACAAGCACATGTAAGTGTAAAAAATGAAGATTGTGAATTTTCTCCTTCACTTTACTGCTATTCCTGTGAAACACCTAAAGGGTTAAAATGCTGACTGAATGTCATTTTGAATACTTTGGGGGGTGTAGTTTTTATAATGGGGTCATTTATGGGGTATTTCTAATATGAAGACCCTTCAAATCCACTTCAAACCTGAACTGGTCCCTGAAAAATACTGAGTTTGAAAATTTTGTGAAAAATCGGAAAATTGCTGCTGACCGTTGAAGCCCTCTGGTGTCTTCCAAAAGTAAAAACACGTCAATTTTATGATGCAAACATAAAGTAGACATATTGTATATGTGAACCAAAAAAAAATGTATTCGTAATATCCATTTTCCTTACAAGCAGAGAGCTTCAAAGTTAGAAAAATGCAAAATTTTCAAATTTTTCATCAAATTTACGGATTTTTCACCAAGAAAGGATGCAAGTATCGACAAAAATGTACCACTATGTTAAAGTAGAATATGTCACGAAAAAACAATCTCGGAATCAGAATGATAACTAAAAGCATTCCAGAGTTATTAATGTTTAAAGTGACAGTGGTCAGATGTGCAAAAAACGCTCCGGTCCTTAAGGCCAAAATGGGCTCCGTCCTGAAGGGGTTAATTAATGATATATTTTTATAGTTCGGACATTTACGCATGCGGCAATACCACCTATGTGTATTTTTATTATGGTTACATAATTTGATTTAAAAAGGAAGGGGTTATTGTGTGTTTTTAAACTTTTTTTTAAAACTTTTTTTTTACACTTTTATTTCCCTTAGGGGACTTTTAGGAGGAATCATTAGATTCCTCATACAGATCATTGTGGTTTCATAAAACCACAATGATCTGTGTGCTCTGCGCTCGATTGATAAAGCCTGGCCCTGCCAGGCTGTATCATTCAGAGCCCCGCCACCGCCACAGCATGAGAGGTAAGCCCTCAGGCTACCTCAGTAGTGGATCGCCCCCCCCGTGATCGCGCTGCGAAGGGGCGATCCACCCCACTGGACCACCAGGGACGGGATACAGGCACCTTTAGACGCCGATCTAGGCGATCTAAAGGGTTAATAGCCGGCTGCGTAACGCGGGGCCCCAGCTACAAGAATCAGCTGGGAGCTGGCCGTTATGACGCAGGCTGGAGTCGGGAGCCCACGTCATACCCCGGTAACAGCCATTGGACGAGCATAGACGTCCATGGTCGTTATCAGGTTAATGCACCAGGACGTACACTTACATCCTATACATAACGATGCTCGGGTCATGCGCGGCAGGTCGCGCAGATGTCCGCCATTAACCCCTCAGATGCCGCGATCAATACAGATGACGGCATCTGCAGCATAGCGGTCACTAAAATGGATGATCGGATCGCCCACAGCGCTGCCGCAGCGATCCGATCATCCAGAATGGCAGACGGAGGTCCCCTCACCTGCCTCCACTGCCTTCAATGGGTCTTCTGCTCTGGTCTGCGATCGAGCAGACCAGAGCAGAAGATGACCGATAATACTGATCAGTGCTATGTCCTATGCATAGCACTGAACAGTATTAGCAACCAAATGATTGCTATAAATAGTCCCCTATGGAGACTATTAAAGTGTAAAAATAAAAGTAAAAAAGTTTAAAATAAAGATAAAAAAAAGTTAAAAATGTGAAAAATCTCCTCCCCAATAAAAACGTAAATTGTCAAATTTTCCCTATTTCACCCCCAAAAAGTGTACAAAAAATAAATAAAAAGAAAAAAGAAAAATTAAAAAAAAGTATTTTTTTTATATATTTTACATATTTGCATACATTTTTACATATTTGCATAAATATCCAAATTATTGAAATTAAATGTTAATTATACCGTACGGTGAACGGCGTGAACGTTAAAAAAAAAGTCCCAAATAGCTGCTTTTATATAACATTGTATTCCAAAATTTTTTTTTTTTTAGAAAAAACGTATTAAGTTTTATATAAGCAAATATAGTATCAATAAAAAGCACAGGTCACTGCGCAAAAAATTTGCCTTCATACCGCCGCTTATACGGAAAAATGAGTTATAGATCAGTAATAGAAAAGTGTGTTTTCATGGGTATCATTTTAATCGTATTGACCCAAAGAATAAAGAACACATGTCATTTTTACCATAAATTGTACAGTGTGAAAACGAAACCTTCCAAATTTGCTAAATTGCGGTTTTCTTTTTAATTTTCCACACAAATAGTATTTTTTTGGTTGCACCATACGTTTTATGGTAAAGTGAATGATGGCATTACATCGGACAACTGGTCGCGCAAAAAACAAGTCCTCATACTAGTCTGTGGATGAAAATATAAAAGTTATGATTTTTTGAAGGCGAGGAGAAAAAAACGAAAATGCTAAAATAAAATTGAGTCCTTAAGGGGTTAAAGGAGTTTAGTTACTATATGGTCATTTTAGTATGTACAGTGGTCCCTCAATATACGATGGTAATTCGTTCCAAACGACCCATTGTTTGTCGAATCCATCGTATGTCCATCGCAATGTAAAGTATAGGAAGCTGTACTCACCTGTCCCCGTCGCTCCGGACCAGGTCCTCACCGCTCCCGATGCTGTCCCGCTTCTCCGGTGTCTTCTTCGCGATCCTCCGGCTTCTTCCGCATCTTCTGCAGGGTCCGGGCCTCGCTTTCTGGTGACGTTATTACGCTGCTGCGTCGGTGCGGCGTGCGTAATGACGTAATAACGACGCCGGAAAGCGAGGCCCGGACCCTGGAGAAGATGTGCAAGACACCGGAGGATCGCGAAGTGGACCCGGAGCAGCGGGAATAGGTAAGCGAACCTGCCAGGGATGCTTAAACTGCTATCCGACAGCAGCTTAAGCATTTTGCGCTGTTAGATAGCAGTTAATGCGATGGCCCCGACATATAAAAGCATCGTATGTCGATGCTGACATCGACATGTGATGGCCTCTGAGAGGCCATCGTATGTCGATTTTATCATATGTCGGGCCATCGTAGGTCGGGGGGGTTACTGTATCTGCCAGACAGTAATGGACATGTGTAAGAAGAATCTGTTCTTGCCTTAAGTGGCTTTGTTGTGAGATTATCATAACGCTGTGGCTATCTTTTTTTGTGAATTGAGTTTCCTGTTGGAGTTTCCTTCTTCAACTACAAATTCCATAGTTCCTTTGAATTAACTTTCGTCCCTCCCACCCATTGAATCACAAATGAGCTTCATTTTGTTCAAAAGACCAGTGTTTTCTGTCCAGGGTTCCTCCAGCTGTTGCAAAAATACAATTAGTTGCAGAATATGATCTCTCTCCCACCCAGCGGTTGCTCCACCCATTGAAACAGGCAGGCTCCCTTTACACACCTGATTAACTTTACATCCACTGTAGCATAGTCCAAAAAATCCTGGAATACCCCTTTAATATTCAAAACCCCCCTCTCACTAGATAAAAAAAAAGCCTAAACAAAAGAGTATAGGAAAAAAAAAGCTTAACTTAAAAAAAAAAAGAAAAGAAAGACAAAAAAATAAATAAATAACCCTAAAACATATTTTCAATGACGCAGTTTGAATTTTTAGGCCTTCTAGACAGTTTGATCATATCTGCCTCGGCACCATTGCTGTCCTGTGGGTGCGTACCACCAAATATTACAGAAGCTGCAGAATATATAAACACTGGAGGGCAGCAAACCACAAAGAGGATTTAACTCCTATATTGTAAACTGGTGAACTGAAACCTATGGATCTCACATTCGTGTGTAACTAAAGATAATTATCTTTCCCAGCTTGTGCAAGACCCACCTAAAAAGTGGTCCCTTTTGGCATCATATTAACCAACAGACCTAATGGAATAACTGTTGTGCAGGTTTGGGGGCTTGTATGAAATAGTGACCACAATAACAATGTTCTGTCAAGGAGCCACAAAATCACTGAACTTTAGGGATGCCCTTAACTTTAACCCCTTAAAGGGGTACTCTGCCCCTAGACATCTTATCCCCTACCCAAAGGATAGGGGATAAGATGTCAGATTGCCGCGGTCCCGCTGCTGGGAGTTCGCTCTGCACGTAATGACTGGCTGGAGCATCGTTAAGTCACGGCTCCACCCCTTGTGACATCACGACCCGCCCCTTTCAATATAAGTCTATGGGAGGGGGTGTGGCGGTCGTCTCGAACTTGCTCTGTGCTGTAATCCCCAGCAGCGGGACCGCGGCGATCTGACATCTTATCCCCTATCCAAAGGATATCCCCTATCCTTTGGATAGGGGATAAGATGTCTAGGGGCGGAGTACCCCTTTAAGGACCAGGGGGTTTTCCGTTTTTGCACTTTAGTTTTTTCCTCCTTACCTTTAAAAAGTCATAACCCTTTCAATTTTGCACCTAAAAATCCATATTATGGCTTATTTTTTGTGCCACCAATTCTACTTTGCAGTGACATCAGTCATTTTACCCAAAAATCTACGGCGAAACGGAAAAAAAAATCATTGAGACAAAATTGAAGAAAAAACGCCATTTTGTAACTTTTGGGGGCTTCTGTTTCTACGCAGTAAATTTTTCGGTAAAAATGACACACTCTCTTTATTCTATAGGTCCATACGGTTAAAATGGTACCCTACTTATATAGGTTTGATTTTGTCATACTTCTGAAAAAAATCATAACTACATGCAGGAAAATGTATACGTTTAAAATTGTCATCTTCTGACCCCTATAACTTTTTTATTTTACCGCGTATGCGTCGGTATGAGGGCTCATTTTTTGCGCCGTGATCTGAAGTTTTGTATTGATCGGACTTGTTGATCACTTTTTATACATTTTTTTCATGATCTAAAAAGTGACCAAAAATACACAATTTTGGACTTTGGATTTTTTTTGCGCGTACGCCATTGACCGTGCGGTTTAATTAACGATATATTTTTATAATTCGGACATTTCCGCACGTGGCGATACCACATATGTTTATTTTTATTTACACTTTTTTTTTTTAAATGGGAAAAGGGGGGTGATTCAAACTTTTAATAGGGGAGGTGTTAAATGATCTTTATTCACTTTTTTTTTAAATTTTTTTTTGCAGTGTTATATCTCCCATAGGGGGCTATAACACTGCAAACATTGATCTTTTACATTGATCACTGGTTTCTGATAGGAAACCAGTGATCGATGATTTTGCCGCTTGACTGCTCATGCCTGGATCTCAGGCACTGAGCAGTCATTCAGCGATTGGACACCAGGAGGCAAGGTAGGAGACCCTCCTCGTGTCTAACAGCTGTTCGGGAAGCCGTGATTTCACCGCGGCGATCCTGAACAGCTCCCTGAGCTAATAGGCATGGTTTCACTTTAGACGCAGCGTTCAACTTTGAATGCCGCGTCTAAAGGGTTAATAGCGTGCGGCACCGCGATCACTGCCGCGTGCTATTAACCACGGCTCCCGGCCGTTGTTAGAGGCTGGGCCCGACCCACTATGACGCGGGGCCACGTCGTGGCCCCGCGTTATAGAAAGGGAAAGGACTCAGGACGTACCGGTACATCCTTGGTCCTTAAGGGGTTAAACACTGGGATTTTTGCTAATATTTTATTCTATCTTATGATATAACACTGAAGAAATGACTGCTACAATGTAAAGTAGTGAGTGCACAGCCTGTAAAACGGTGTTTAAAGGGAACCATTCAGCAGTTTATAGCATATATAACGCTTGGCAATGTGTCATACATGTAAATATGTTATCATCATCATTCCGGGGGGACATTTGTGCCCCCAGGAATGGTGAAGATATTGTTATAAAGTGCCGCCCAGCAAGTAATCTCCTGGGCAGGGACTTCTACTTTCCAGCACCCGTTGCTCCGCATTGCTCTGGCCGTGGCCTCGCCCCGACTGCTTGAATGATGGCTTGCGTCATCGCTCTGCTCCCTGAGCAGACGGATCAGAGTGATGACGCAAGCAGTCATTCAAGCGGTCATTCAAGCCATCGGGGCGGGGCCATAGCTGGAGCAATGGGAGCTGGTAATTAGAAGTCCCCGCCCAGAGGACTACTGGCTGGGCGGCCAGGGGGGACTTTATAACTTAACCCCTTAACGACCACGGACGTAAATGTACGTCCTGGTTTGGCGGGACTTCCCGCACCAGGACGTACATTTATGTCCTGTGTATGACCGCGAGCATCGGAAGGGTGCTCGCTTCATACACGGCAGGTTCCGGCTGCTAGCAGCAGCCGGGGACCCACCCGTAATGGCAGACATCCGCGATCGCGCGGATGTCCGCCATTAACCCCTCCGATGCCGTGATCAATACTGATCATGGCATTGCGGCACTTTGATTGGATCCAGCATGACAGCCGGAGGTCACCTTACCTAGCTTCGGCCGTCTCCCGTGGTCTTCTGCTCTGGTCTGAGATCGAGCAGACCAGAGCAGAAGATCACCGATAATGAGCAGTGCTGTGTCCTATACGTAGCACTGCACAGTATTAGCAATCAAAGGATTGCTATAGATAGTCCCCTATGGGGACATAAAAAGTGTAAAAAAAAAAATAATTGAAAAATGTAAAAATAAAAAGTAAAAAAAAGGGAAAAATCCCCTCCCCCAATAAAAATTGTCAGTTTTTCCCATTTTACCCCCAAAAAGCGTATTTTTTTTAAAAATAAACATATTTGGTATCGCTGTGTGCGTAAATGTCCGAACTATCAAAATGTAATGTTAATGATCCCGTACGGTGAATGGCGTAAACGTAAAAAATTAAAGTCCAAAAATTCCGCTTTTTTGTCACATTTTATTCAAAAAAATTAATAAAAAATTATCTAAAAGTTTTATATATGCAAAAAATGAGCCCTTATACCGCCCTATAGACGGAAAAATGAAAAAGTTATAAGTGGTCAAAAATAGGGTGATTTTAGATTACAGATTTTGTACAAAAAGTTTTAGAATTTTTTAAGCGGTACAAAAATATAAAAGTATCTAGCCATGGGTATCATTTTAACCCCTTCCCGCAGAATGGCATATATAAACGCCGGGTTGTGCAGTGCGTTCGCACATCCCGGCGTTTATAAAGGACATTCAGTTAACCCGGCGATGCGCAGCATCGCACGGGTTAACTGGCAGAAGTCCCGCTGTTTCCAGCAGGGGACAACTTCTGCTTCACCCCCAGGACCATCCATTGATGGTCCTGGTCAGCGATCACTGTGATTGGTCCCTGTGGACCAATCACAGTGATCTAGGGTGAAAGTTCAGATCCCCCGCACTGCCCGCCCCTGGAAGTCGGGCAGAACGGGGGACGATGGCTGCGGGGGCTCGCGGCATAGGTGGGGGAACACGTGGGGACCGGCAGCCTTACCCGAACCAGCGGCGGGACCGAGGAGCAGCGCGGGACCGGCCACGTGGACGAGCAGTGACGGGACCGGCAGGTGAGTATATGGCCCTCAGAAGCAGCAGTGAAGAACTTCACTGCTGCTTCTAGGAGTCTGAAAACTACAACTCCCAGCATGCCTAGACAGCCTTTGGCTGTCTGGGCATGCTGGGAGTTGTAGTTTTGCAACATCTGGAGGGCCCCAGTTTGGAGACCATTGTATAATGGTCTCCAATCTGTGCTCTTCCAGCTGTTGCAAAACTACAACTCCCAGTATGCACTGACTGTCCAGGCATGCTGGGAGTTTTAGTTCAGCAACATCTGGCCCTTCAGATGTTGCCGAACTACAACTCCCAGCATGCCCTTCAGCTGTCTGTGTTTCCTAACCTGTGTGCCTCCAGCTGTTGCAAAACTATAACTCCCAGCATGCACTAACAGACCATGCATGCTGGGAGTTGTGGTTTTTCAACAGCTGGTGCATTCACATGGGCGAGGCTTTTACAGTGGGTTTCTCGCTGCAAGTTTGAGATGCAGCAAATTTTGCGCTGGGAAACTCACTGTAATCCCCCGCCCATGTGACTGTACCCTAAAAACACTACACTACACTGCACCTACACAAAATAAAATAAAAAGTTAAAAACACTACATATACACATACCCCTACACAGCCCCCCTCCCCCAATAAGAACGTACGGTACACCACTGTTTCCAAAGCAGAGCCTCCAGCTGTTGAAAAACAACAACTCCCAGTATTGCCGGACAGCCGTTGACTGTCCACGCATGCTGGGTGTTTTGCAACAGCTGGAGGCACCCTGTTTGGGAATCACTGGCGTAGAATACCCCTATGTCCACCCCTATGCAAATCCCTAATTTAGGCCTTAAATGCACATGGCGCTTTCACTTTGGAGCCCTGTCGTATTTCAATGCAACAGTTTAGGGTCACATATGGGGTATCGCCGTACTCGGGAGAAATTGCGTTACAAGGTTTGGGAGGTATTTTCTTCTTTAACCCTTCATGAAAAGGAAATGTTCGGGTCTACACCAGAATGTTAGTGTAAAAATTTTTAATTTTTTACACTAACATGCTGATGTTGCCCTATACTTTACATTTTCACAAGAGGTAAAAGGGAAAAAAGCCCCCCAAAATTTGTAACGCAATTTCTCCTGACCACGGAGATACTCCAAATGTGGGCGCAAAGTGCTCTGGGGGCGCACAACAAGGCCCAGAAGGGAGAGCTCACCATGTACATTTGAGGTGATTTGCACAGGGGTGGCTGATTGTTACAGCGGTTTTGAAAAACGCAAAAAAAACAAAACCCCACATGTGACCCCATTTCGGAAACGACACCCCTCACGGAATGTAATGAGGGGTGCAGTGAGAATTTACCCCCCACAGGTGTCTGACTAAATGCGACATGCTCCCCGAGCAAAATTTGCTCTCAAAAAGCCAAATATGACTCCTTCTCTTCTGAGCATTGTAGTTCGCCCATAGTGCACTTCAGGTCAACTTATGGGGTACCTCCATACTCAGAAGAGAAGGGGTTACAAATATTGGGGGGGTATTTCCTGCTATTAACCCTTGGAAAAATGTGAAATTTGGGGGGAAACACACATTTTAGTGAAAAAAAATATATATTTTTTTTACATATGTAAAAGTCGTGAAACACCTGTGGGGTATTAAGGCTCACTTTATTCCTTGTTATGTTCCTCAAGGGGTCTAGTTTCCAAAATGGTATGCCATGTGAGGGTTTTTTGCTGTTCTGGCACCATAGGGGCTTCCTAAATGCAACATGCCCCCCGAGCAAAATTTGCTCTCAAAAAGCCAAATATGACTCCTTCTCTTCTGAGCATTGTAGTTCGCCCGTAGTGCACTTCAGGTCAACTTATGGGGTACCTCCATACTCAGAAGAGAAGGGGTTACAAATATTGGGGGGGGGGGGGTATTTCCTGCTATTAACCCTTGGAAAAATGTGAAATTTGGGGGGAAACACACATTTTAGTGAAAAAAATATATATTTTTTTACATATGCAAAAGTCGTGAAACACCTGTGGGGTATTAAGGCTCACTTTATTCCTTGTTATGTTCCTCAAGGGGTCTAGTTTCCAAAATGGTATGCCATGTGAAGGTTTTTCTGGCACCATAGGGGCTTCCTAAATGCAACATGCCCCCCAAAAACCATTTCAGAAAAACGTACTCTCCAAAATCCCCTTGTCGCTCTTTCCCTTCTGAGCCCTCTACTGCGCCCGCCGAACACTTTACATAGACATATGAGGTATGTGCTTACTCAAGAGAAATTGGGCTACAAATATAAGTATACATTTTCTCCTTTTACCCCTTGTAAAAATTCAAAAATTGGGTCTACAAGAACATGCGAGTGTAAAAAATGAAGATTGTGAATTTTCTCCTTCACTTTGCTTCTATTCCTGTGAAACACCTAAAGGGTTAAAATGATGACTGAATGTCATTTTGAATACTTTGGGGGGTGCAGTTTTTATAATGGGGTCTTTTGTGGGGTCAGGGGTGTGGAAATTTAAAAAAAAAATACTTGTCCAAGGGACTAAAGCGGAACACAATCTACTTGTCCCTCAAGAAAATCCACTTGTCCTGGCAGATGAAATAATTTTCACCAAAATAGTCTGATTCCCCCCCCCCCCCCCCCCCCCCCCACTAGACCACCAGGGATGGATATAAGATCCTTTAGACATTGCTGACAGCGGTGATCTAATGGTTTAATAGGCGATCGCAGCATGTCAGGATATTAGCGGAGGGAGAGCTGTAGCTCCTCTTACACCTGAGCCCAGAAAAGTCTAGATGTGACTTTTTGATCACCTTATAAAAAATTTCTCATATGAATTGACCAAAAATGAGCAATTCTGGACTATTTTTTATATTTCCACCGTTCCCCGTACGGTTTAATTAACATCATATTTTAATAGTCTGGACATTTCCACATGCAGCGATACCACTTATGTTTATTTTTGTACATTATTTTTATTTAAAGAAAATTGGAAACTTTTATTAGGAAAGGGGCTTATTCACATATATACGCACTTTTTAAAATATTTTAATCACTTTTTTTTCAGTCTCAATAGGGACTTATGTTACTGGGGGGGTATTCTGCTTCTCCAGTTTATATGGTGCATTTTGTGTCAGAAAATGCTGGAAGTTGCATTACCAGATAACTACAACTCCCAGCATGCCCTGATACAGCCTATGGTTGTGTGGGTGTTGCAGCATGTTGCACTGTATAGTAGTACAGTTAAGGTTATTGTGTAACATGCTGGGAGTTGTAGTTTTGGTTTGTGTCAGCTGCAGAGCCATAGTCTGTGTCAAGGAATACTGGGAATTACAGTTAGTAACTACAACACCCAGCATGCCCTGATGCAGCCTATAGCTCTGCAGCTGACCCGAACCTAAACTACAACTCCCAGCATGTTACACTTTATAGTTCTACAGTTTAGGTTATGGTCCAACATGCTGGGAGTTGTAGTTTTGGTTCGGGCGTGTTTGTGTGCATCCGTGGGGCTCTTGGTTGGCGGGTGAGTATGAAGGGGGCGGGATTCTGGGGGTGCAATTTGGTGCGGGGGGCCACTAAAAATAAATAAAATTAGATGGCACAACTGCCCTAATGCCCGACGTGACAGTCCGCTCCTATACAAAACATTCATGCATACACATATCATACATGCACCAGCCACTGCCCCCATATCATACATACACACACCTGCCACTGCCCCCCATCATACATTACATACACACATACACTCACACCATACATATACACCATACATATGCACACATCATACATACACCTGCCGCTGCCCACCCCACATCATACATCACATACACACATCACACTTAGACATCATACACACATTATACATTACATACACATCACATAGACAGACATCATACATTACATACACATCACACATCATACATCACATACACACACATCACACTTAGACATCATACACACATTATACATTACATACACATCACACTTAGACATTATACACACATCATACATTACATACACATCACACATAGACATCATACACATATACACTCACACCATACATATCCACCAGTGTTTCCCAACCAGGGTGCCTCCAGCTGTTGCAAAACTACAACTCCCAGCATGCCCAGGGCATGCTGGGAGTTGTAGTTTTGCAACAGCTGGAGGCACCCTGGTTGGGAAACACTGATATACCCCATACATATGCACACATCATACATACACCTGCCGCTGCCCCCCCATCATACATTACATACATACACACATACACTCACACCATATATATACAACCACCCTTCCTGCCACCGCCTGCATTCTTGGTCTCCTCACCTGAGCCGCCATGAGTGGACATCAGAGCTGTAGTCCCGGCCTGTGTGAGGTGAGATTTCCGTCCTCTCCTCTCTCCCCCCCCCTGCTCTGTGTTTTCCCTGTGCAAACTTGCAACCTCCCCGTGGTTGATTAGGTCCTGTCTAGACAGATCAGGGGGAGGGATAGAGCTGAGTGCGGGAAATGGAGCTGTGCACGGAGCTGTCAACATCCTCTCTCTCCCCCTGCTGTGTCTTCTGAGCTCCGTCCATCCTCCGGGAGAGGAGATAAGGGGGCTCTGCAGTCAACTGGAGGCCGCCGTCCCCTCCATACACTCTGAGTGCCGGTGTGAGGTATAGACTTCCATCCGCTCCTGCGCCTCACACCGACATTAACCCCTTAAGGACACATGACGTTCTCATACGTCTCCATTTCTGAGTTCTTAAGGACACATGACGTATGAGAACGTCATGTGTTTTACCGGCCCCCCGCAACCATCTGGAGCGGAGCCGGTCCCCGATGCCTGCTGAAATCGTTCAGCAGGCATCGGGGCATATCGCCCAGGGGGGGTCATTATGACCCCCCATGTCGGCGATGGCCGCAGATCGCTGGACAATTCAGTCCAGCGATCTGCGGCGGATTCCGGGTCAATCGGGTCTCCAGTGACCCGGAATTATTGGCTGATCGGGGCCGTCAGAGACGGCCCCGAACACCCAGAGCCAGAAGGGGTGAGGTGGCACTGGTGCCACCTCACGATCGCCCTGATTCGTCGGCCGGATTACCGGCCGACCAATCAGGGCGCCTGCTGCGGGTGTCACTCCCGCAACCCGCTCCGCCCCTCTTCCGGAGGACGTGAGCAGGTGCGGGACGTGCACCCCGGGTGCTGGGGACCCCGATCCCCGGCGCCCCTGTTGGGATCGGGGCCCCAGGAGCAGCGGCGGCGGCGGAGACGACGAGGGACTGACCTGGTGCAGCGAGGATCGTTGGAGGTGAGTGACAGCCTCCTGCTGTTGCTTAGCAACAGCTCCCAGCATGCAAAAAGGGCATGCTGGGAGCTGTAGTTATGCAACAGCAGGAGGCAGACCACCACAACTCCCAGCATGCCCTTATGGGCATGCTGGGACTTGTAGTTTTGCAACAGCTGGAGGCACATTCTTTCTATGGAAAAGTGTACCTTCAGCTGTTGTGTAACTACAACTCCCAGCTTGCACAATCAGCTAAAGTGCATGCTGGGAGTTGTAGTGGTGCATCTGGTGGTTGCATAACTACAACTCCCAGCATGCCCGTTGGCTGTCGGTGACTGCTGAGAGTTGTAGTTTTGCAACAGCTGAAGGCACACTGAGTTAAGTAGCAAACCAGTGTGTCTCCAGCTGTTGCATAACTACAATCCCCAGCATCCCCAGCCAAAGTAGTATGCCTCCAGCTGTTGCATAACTACAACACCCAGCATGCCCTTCCGCTGTCCGTACATGCTGGGGGTTGTAGCTTTTGCAACAGCTGAAGGCACACTGGTTGCAAAACACTGAGTTTGTTACCAAACTCGGTGTTTCACAACCAGTGTGCCTCCAGCTGTTGCAAAACTACAACTCCCAGCATGCACTGATAGACCGTACATGCTGGGAGTTGTAGTTTTGCAACAGCTGGATGTTCCCCCCCCCCCCAATGTGAATGTACAGGGTACACTCACATGGGCGGAGGATTACAGTAAGTATCCGGCTGCAAGTTTGAGCTGCGTCAAATTTTCTGCCGTAGCTCAAACTGCCAGCGAGAAACTACTGTGAACCCCCGCCCGTGCGACTGTACCCTAAAAACACTACACTACACTAACACAAAATAAAAGAAAAAGTAAAAAACACTACATATACACATACCCCTATACAACCCCCCTCCCCAATAAAAATGAAACACGTCTGGTACGCCACTGTTTCCAAAACGGAGCCTCCAGCTGTTGCAAAACAACTACTCCCAGTATTGCCAGATAGCCGTTGACTGTCCAGGCATGCTGGGAGTTTTACAACAGCTGGAGGCACCCTGTTTGGGAATCACTGGCGTAGAATACCCCTATGTCCACCCCTATGCAAGTCCCTAATTTAGGCCTCAAATGCGCATGGCGCTCTCACTTTGGAGCCCTGTCGTATTTCAAGGCAACAGTTTAGGGCCACATATGGGGTATCGCCGTACTCGGGAGAAATTGGGCTTCAAATTTTGGGGGGTATTTTCTGCTATTACCCTTTTAAAAAATGTAAAATTTTTGGGAAAACAAGCATTTTAGGTAAAAAAAATATATATTTTTTTACATATGCAAAAGTCGTGAAACACCTGTAGGGTATTAAGGTTCAAATTACCCCTTGTTACGTTCCCCGAGGGGTCTAGTTTCCAAAATGGTATGCCATGTGTTTTTTTTTGCTGTCCTGGCACCATAGGGGCTTCCTAAATGCGGCATGCCCCCAGAGCAAAATTTGCTTTCAAAAAGCCAAATGTGACTCCTTCTCTTCTGAGACCTGTAGTGCGCCAGCAGAGCACTTTTCACCCCCATATGGGGTGTTTTCTGAATCGGGAGAAATTGGGCTTCAAATTTTGGGGGGTGTTTTCTGCTATTACCCTTTTTAAAAATGTAAACATTTTGGGAAACCAAGCATTTTAGGTAAAAAAAAAAAAAAATGTTCACATATGCAAAAGTCGTGAAACACCTGTAGGGTATTAAGGTTCACATTACCCCTTGTTACTTTCCCCGAGGGGTCTAGTTTCCAAAATGGTATGCCATGTGGTTTTTTTTTTTGCTGTTCTGGCACCATAGGGGCTTCCTAAATGCGGCATGCCCCCAGAGCAAAATTTGCTTTCAAAAAGCCAAATGTGACTCCTTCTCTTCTGAGACCTGTAGTGCGCCAGCAGATCACTTTTCACCCCCATATGGGGTGTTTTCTGAATCGGGAGAAATTGGGCTTCAAATTTTGGGGGGGATTTTCTGCTATTACCCTTTTAAAAAATGTAAAATTTTTGGGAAAACAAGCATTTTAGGTAAAAAAATATATATTTTTTTACATATGCAAAAGTCGTGAAACACCTGTAGGGTATTAAGGTTCAAATTACCCCTTGTTACGTTCCCCGAGGGGTCTAGTTTCCAAAATGGTATGCCATGTGTTTTTTTTTGCTGTCCTGGCACCATAGGGGCTTCCTAAATGCGGCATGCCCCCAGAGCACAATTCGCTTTCAAAAAGCCAAATGTGACTCCTTCTCTTCTGAGACCTGTAGTGCGCCAGCAGAGCACTTTTCACACCCATATGGGGTGTTTTCTGAATCGGGAGAAATTGGGCTTCAAATTTTGGGGGTATTTTCTGCTATTACCCTTTTTAAAATTGTAAAAATTTTGGGAAACCAAGCATTTTAGGTAAAAAAAAAAATATATATTTTTTACATATGCAAAAGTCGTGAATCACCTGTGGGGTATTAAGGTTCACTTTACCCCTTGTTACGTTCCCTGAGGGGTCTAGTTTCCAAAATGGTATGCCATGTGTTTTTTTTTTTGCTGTCCTGGCACCATAGGGGCTTCCTAAATGCGGCATGCCCCCCAAAAACCATTTGTCGCTCCTTCCCTTCTGAGCCCTCTACTGCGCCCGCCGAACAATTAACATAGACATATGAGGTATGTGCTTACTCGAGAGAAATTGGTTTTCAAATACAAGTAAAAATTTTCTCCTTTTTATCCCTTGCAAAAATTCAAAAATTGGGTCTACAAGAACATGCGAGTGTAAAAAATGAAGATTTTGAATTTTCTCCTTCACTTTGCTGCTATTCCTGTGAAACACCTAAAGGGTTAATACACTTACTGAATGTTTTTTTGAATACTTTAGGGGGTGTAGTTTTTATAATGGGGTCTTTTATGGGGTATTTCTAATATGAAGACCCTTCAAATCCACTTCAAAACTGAACTGGTCCCTGAAAAATATTGAGTTTGAAAATTTTGTGAAAAATTGCAAAATTTCTGCTGAACTTTGAAGCCCTCTGGTGTCTTCCAAAAGTAAAAACTCGTCACTTTTATGATGCAAACATAAAGTAGACATATTGTATATGTGAATAAAGTTAGAAAAATGCAAAATTTTCAAATTTTTCTTCAAATTTTAGGATTTTTCACAAGGAAAGGATGCAAGTTACCACAAAATTTTACCACCATGTTAAAGTAGAATATGTCACGAAAAAACAATCTCGGAATCAGAATGATAACTAAAAGCATTCCAGAGTTATTAATGTTTAAAGTGACAGTGGTCAGATGTGCAAAAAACGCTCTGGTCCTTAAGGTCAAAATGGGCTTGGTCCTGAAGGGGTTAATTGTATTGACCCACAGAATAAAAAACACATCATTTTTACCATAAAGTGTACTGTGTGAAAACAAAACCCTCCAAAATGTGCAAAATTTTGGTTTTCATTGAAATTTCCTCCTTAAAAAAAATTTTTTTTGGGGTTCGCCGTAAATTTATTGTAAAATGAGAGGTTTCATTACAAAGAACAATTGGTTACGCCAAAAACAAGCCATTATATGGGTCTGTAGATGGAAATATAAAAGAGTTATGGATTTTAGAAGGGGAGGAGGAAAAAACGAAAACGCAAAAATAAAATTGGCCTGGTCCTTAAGGTGAAAATGGGCTTGGTCATTAAGGGGTTAATATCTTCACCATCCCTGGGGGCGCAAACGTCCTCTGGGGATGGTGAGAATAACAATTTTAACATATATAACACTTTGGCAAGCGTTATATATATGCTAAAATCTGCTGATTGGTTCCTTTTTAATGTTGTGTCCCCTCAAAATAACTCAACACACAGCCATCAATGTCTAATCCTTGGAAACCAACTTGAGTACAGCCATAAGGGAAATATCCAAATTGGACCCAAAGAGCCAATATTTTGTGTAGCTCCTCCATGATGACATCATGTATCTTGCACTCTACCAACTTCCTTTTGAGGATGCACCACAGATGCTCAATAGTGTTTGTCTGGACACATGCTTGGCCAATCTATCGCCATTAACCTCAGCTTCTTTAGCAAGGCAGTGGCTTTCTTGGAGGTGGTTTTAGGGTCATTATGTGTGAATACTGTCCTGCAGCCCAGTGTCCGCAAGGAGGGGATCATGCTCTGCTATAGTATATCACTTTACATGTTGACATTCATTGTTCCCTCAATAAACTGTAGCTTTACAGTGCCAGCAGCACTCATGCAGGCCCAGATCATGACACTTTCACCACCAAGCTGGACACTTGTCTTTGTATCCCTCATCTGGTTGCCACCATGAACATGCTTGATATTATCTGTTAATAAGTTTTTGTCTTGTCGGACCATTGGGCTTGGTTCCACGAATTCATGTCCTTGTCAGTTTTCTCTTTGGCATACGGTTAGCAGGCTTACTTGTGTTTCATCTATAGAAGAGGCTTCCTTATAGGACAAAAGCAATGCAGATTAATTTGATGCAGTGAGTGCTGACAGGATGACTCCCCACCCCCCTTTATTTGTGTTTACCAGATAACCCTTATAAGAACTTTTTAGGCCTGGTCTTTAAGGGGGTAAAACGCAAATGATTCATCAAACAGATGCTGAAAATGCAGGATTTACACAATTGAATGTACCCTGTTGGGTTGTAGACCAAACTTGGGGATCCTTTTCTGAGGCTATGTTCATATAAGTGTTTGGAGCTCCATTAGGGAACTCCATTTGTGGATTCTGTTAAAATGTTGGGACTTCAGTAAAGAACATATCATGTATGTCAGTTTTTTTTCTCCACTAAAATCATAGAAAATATCGGGCATTTAAGAAACCCTGTGTCTGGTGTCAAAACCTCCATCCCAGCCCCGTTATCTACATTTGTAACTGAATGATATGAACATAGCCTTATTATTGAATGGGAATCAGTGTATTACATCTATTGTTTATGTATATTACTTGTTAGGGCCCATGTACACTACCAAATTTCCACCTGTAATTTCTCTATACTGATTTAAAAACATTTAAATTCTAAGCACTGCTAAAAGAATAAACACTGCACAGAACTGTATTTCTGTCAATGGGGACTGCATATGTGAAAAGGTCATAGCAGCAATTCATTATTTTGGCCCCTGTTGTACACAAAATGTCCAGACAGATATTCCATAGTGTGCAAGGGCCCTTACTGTACCTATGTGATATAAAAAAAAATGTTTTTTTTTTTTTTTTTGTCTGTAAACTAGTCTTGAGATGAAGATTCAAAAGACGAATTGGACTTATAGCATGGAAGCAGCAATGTCTGACCTAGAGGTACTTCATATCTATATTAATTTTATTTGTCTTATGAACACACTGTAAAATATTTCAGAGCAAAGCTAGTAGTTTTATGGTCAACCATAGTTTTATGGTTTTATGCAAATTTTAACAAAAATGGTCTTTTGTGGGGGTATTCTCAATAAAAAAAAAGGAAAGAAAAAAAGTGTACAGAATGCAGTTTGACCCCTTAAGGACCAAGCCCATTTTAACCTTAAGGACCAGGCCAATTTAAATTTAGCGTTTTCGTTTTTTCTTCCTCGCCTTCAAAAATCCATAACTCTTTTATATTTCCATGTACAGACCCATATAAGGGCTTGTTTTTTGCGTGAGCAATTGTACTTGGTAACGATACCTCTCATTTTACCATAAAATGTAGGCGAACCCCCCCAAAAAAAATTTTTTAGGGATGAAATTTAAATGAAAACCACAATTTTGCACATTTTGGAGGGTTTCGTTTTCGCACTTTACTTTTTACGGTAGAAATGACGTGGTCAATACGATTAAAATGATACCCATGGATAGATACTTTTATATTTTTGTTCCGCTTAAAAAAAAAATTTTAAACTCTACTTTTTATCGATACCATATATATAAAACTTTTAAATAATTATTTTTTTTTTTTCGGAAAAAATTTGAAAAGAAGCTGTATTTTTGTCCTTATTTAATTTTTTTACGTTTACGCTGTTCACTGTACGGGATCATTAACATTATATTTTGATAGTTCGGACATTTACGCACGCAGCGATACCAAATATGTTTATATAAAAAAAATACGCTTTTTGGGGCTAAAATGGGAAAAAACGGACAATTTTTATTTTTCTGGGGGAGGGGATTTTTCATTTCCTTTTTTTATTTTTACATTTTTCAACTTTTTTTTTTATTTTTTTTTTTTTTTACACTCTTTATGTCCCCTAAGGGGACTATCTCTAGCAATCATTTCATTGCTAATACTGTTCAGTGCTATGCATAGAGCATAGCACTAATCAGTATTTTCAGTCATCTTCTGGTCTGGCCTGCTTGATCTCAGACCAGAGCAGAAGATGCCTGGAGATTGACGGAGGCAGTTGAGGGACCTCCGTCCACCATTACAGGTGATTGAATCACCGCGGCAGCGCTGCAGGCGATCCGATCATCTATTTTAACATGTTCATTGCCGCAGATGCCGTGATCTGTACTGATCATGGCATCTGAGCGGTTAATGGCGGACATCAGCGCGATTGCGGATGTCAACAATTACCAGCGGGTCCCCGGCTGCTGACAGCAGCCGGAACCTGCCGTGTATGACGCGAGCACCGCTCTGATGCTCACGGTCATACACAGGACATAAATGTACGTCCTGGTGCGCGAAGTACCGCCAAACCTGGATGTACATTTACGTCCGTGGTCGTTAAGGGGTTAAAGTGTGTACTGAAGTCGGCAAATGTACAGTATCCAAATAAACCTGATGATAGAATTTCCCAAAATGTTGAATTTATTTGTGTCAAATTATTGGACCCAAGCATTGTACCTCTTCTCATTTATCAATCCCATCATGGCACCTCATTTCATTTCTAGACCCCAGCTAGACACCTGAATTGTTCCCCCTCTCTCATTTGTAGACACCTGAATTGTTCCCCCTCTCTCATTCCTAGACACGTGAATTGTTCCCCCTCTCTCATTCCTAGACACCTGAATTGTTCCTCCTCTCTCATTCCTAGACACCAATGTTGTTCCCCCTCTCTCATTCGTAGACACCTATGTTCCCCCTCTCTTATTCCTAGACACCTGAATTGTTCCCCCTCTCTCATTCCTAGACACCTGAATTGTTCCTCCTCTCTCATTCCTAGACACCAATGTTGTTCCTCCTCTCTCATTGCTAGACACCTATGTTCCTCCTCTCTTATTCCTAGACACCTGAATTGTTCCCCCTCTCTCATTCCTAGACACGTGAATTGTTCCCCCTCTCTCATTCCTAGACACCTGAATTGTTCCTCCTCTCTCATTCCTAGACACCAATGTTGTTCCCCCTCTCTCATTCGTAGACACCTATGTTCCCCCTCTCTTATTCCCAGACACCTGAATTGTTCCCCCTCTCTCATTCCTAGACACGTGAATTGTTCCCCCTCTCTCATTCCTAGACACCTGAATTGTTCCTCCTCTCTCATTCCTAGACACCTATGTTCCCCCTCTCTTATTCCTAGACACCTGAATTGTTCCCCCTCTCTCATTCCTAGACACCTGAATCGTTCCCCCTCTCTCATTCCTAGACACCTGAATTGTTCCTCCTCTCTCATTCCTAGACACCAATGTTGTTCCTCCTCTCTCATTGCTAGACACCTATGTTCCTCCTCTCTTATTCCTAGACACCTGAATTGTTCCCCCTCTCTCATTCCTAGACACGTGAATTGTTCCCCCTCTCTCATTCCTAGACACCTGAATTGTTCCTCCTCTCTCATTCCTAGACACCTGAATTGTTCCTCCTCTCTCATTCCTAGACACCAATGTTGTTCCCCCTCTCTCATTCGTAGACACCTATGTTCCCCCTCTCTTATTCCTAGACACCTGAATTGTTCCCCCTCTCTCATTCCTAGACACGTGAATTGTTCCCCCTCTCTCATTCCTAGACACCTGAATTGTTCCTCCTCTCTCATTCCTAGACACCTATGTTCCCCCTCTCTTATTCCTAGACACCTGAATTGTTCCCCCTCTCTCATTCCTAGACACCTGAATTGTTCCCCCTCTCTCATTCCTAGACACCTGAATTGTTCCCCCTCTCTCATTCCTAGACACCTGAATTGTTCCCCCTTTCATTCGTAGGCACCTGAATTGTTCCTCCTCTCTCATTCCTAGACACCTATATTGTTCCCCTTCTCTCATTCTTAGACACCTATGTTCCCCCTGTCTCATTTTTAGACACCTATGTTCCCCCTGTCTCATTTTTAGACACCTATGTTCCCCCTCTCATTCCTAGACACCTATATTCCCCCTCTCTCATTCCTAGACACCTATGTTCCCCCTCTCTCATTCCTAGACACCTGAATTGTTCCCCCTCTCTCATTCCTAGACACCTGAATTGTTCCCCCTCTCTCATTCCTAGACACCTGAATTTTTCCTCCTCTCTCATTCCTAGACACCAATGTTGCTCCTCCTCTCTCATTCCTAGACACCTGAATTGTTCCCCCTCTCTCATTCCTAGACACCTGAATTGTTCCCCCTCTCTCATTCCTAGACACCTGAATTGTTCCCCCTCTCTCATTCCTAGACACCTGAATTGTTCCCCCTCTCATTTGTAGGCACCTGAATTGTTCCTCCTCTCTCATTCCTAGACACCTATATTGTTCCCCTTCTCTCATTCTTAGACACCTATGTTCCCCCTGTCTCATTTTTAGACACCTATGTTCCCCCTGTCTCATTTTTAGACACCTATGTTCCCCCTCTCATTCCTAGACACCTATGTTCCCCCTCTCTCATTCCTAGACACCTATGTTCCCCCTCTCTCATTCCTAGACACCTGAATTGTTCCCCCTCTCTCATTCCTAGACACCTGAATTGTTCCCCCTCTCTCATTCCTAGACACCTGAATTTTTCCTCCTCTCTCATTCCTAGACACCAATGTTGCTCCTCCTCTCTCATTCCTAGACACCTGAATTGTTCCCCCTCTCTCATTCCTAGACACCTGAATTGTTCCCCCTCTCTCATTCCTAGACACCTGAATTGTTCCCCCTCTCTCATTCCTAGACACCTGAATTGTTCCCCCTCTCATTTGTAGGCACCTGAATTGTTCCTCCTCTCTCATTCCTAGACACCTATATTGTTCCCCTTCTCTCATTCTTAGACACCTATGTTCCCCCTGTCTCATTTTTAGACACCTATATTCCCCCTCTCATTCCTGGACACCTATGTTCCCCCTCTCTCATTCCTAGACACCTGAATTGTTCCCCCTCTCTCATTCCTAGACACCTGAATTGTTCCTCCTCTCTCATTCCTAGACACCTATGTTGTTCCCCCTCTCTCATTCCTAGACACCTATATTGTTCCCCTTCTCTCATTCTTAGACACATATGTTCCCCCCTCTCATATTCCTAGACACCTGAATTGTTCCCCCTCTCATTCCTAGACACCTGAATTGTTCCCCCTCTCATTCCTAGACACCTATGTTGTTCCCCCTCTGGCTTCTCTCTCATTCCCTAGCATGGCTGTCTTCTTTTTTGTATGGATGCAGTGTGGCTCCTCACTCACATTCCTAATACTTAGCATGCATTCTTATCTCATACCTACTTCCCAACATGGCTTCCTTCAGATTAAGTCCCCAGAAAAGCATCCCATCTTCTTCAGCATCCCTAGCATGGCTCGCCTCTAATCCCTTGTCCCCAGTATGCCCCTTATTCTAATTTTCAGTCCTCACCATGACTCTCCTCTCCATTTTTCCCATCACTGCTAATTCTGACACATTAGTGGCAATGTGCAGGCTTCCTTGTTCAGCAGTTGCATGGGCTGTTCAGTGCAGCATGACATGGGCTTTGTCCTTCTCTAATAGCCTCATTTCCTATTACATCTAGTGGTACTGGGAATGTTCCTCCTCCTGCTCTGTGTTCATGTGATGGCATGCAGTACTGACAGTATCGTAATCACTGTTCCTTACAAGTCTCCCAACTCGTGCTTGCTTTGGGCTGATGCAGTGGCACTGTGTGCATATGAATGTAGATGATTCATGGTCTATTCACACTTACAGTATTCTGTGCAGGATTTCCTGCTGCAGATTTCAATGTAAACTGAATGACTAAACACAGCCAAATCCTGCGCATCAAATCTGCACAGAATATTGTACGTGTGAATAGACCCCCAGAGTGTATGTACATCCAGTGTGTGGTCTTATGTAAATACCATAAACAAAGAAAGCAGATCATTATAGCAAGTTGTTTTTCTGCTAGAAAAGCTGGAAGACTTCAGTATCTTATCTACTGTAGACAATCTTAGCAGCAAACTACAAATGATAGTTTTGGCAATGTGTGCTGTTTTATTTTGTCATTTTCAATTGCATAGGCATGAACACTGTAAATGATAAAAAGAAAATCTATTTCTTAATATTTACAGTATTTATGAAAATCAGTTGAAGGAAACAATGGTTGTGAGCAGAAAAAGAACCACGAGGTTTGGTTTGCCATTGTTTTATTTTTAACTTTTTGTTACTGTCACTTATAAGATTACCTTTGAAATGTTGTCCAGACATTTGACAAGTTTTGATCGCACTGGGTTTTAGTGAAGAACATGATAATACGCTTCACTTTCTGGCCCATCAGTCAAATCTGGGGACCAGCAAAAGCTCACAATCGTGGCTGGTCTCAGCAGTGTAATGGAAACTTTTGCCACGTCTCAACAACATACAGTCAGGTCCATAAATATTGGGACATTGACACAATTCTAACATTTTTGGCTCTATACACCACCACAATGGATTTGGAATGAAATGAACAAGATGTGCTTTAAAGGGCTATTCCAGGATTTTCTTTTATTTGACTATGCTACAGGGGCTGCAAAGTTAGTGTAGTTCATAATATAGTGGCTTTACCTGTGTGTGATGGTTTTCTCACAATTCTTATGTGATTTTCACCCCAATATTTATTTTTAACAGCATACAAAATTACTGTTGTCATGTTTCCCAGATTGCAATGCAGCCGAGACCTGACTCACTAGTCAGCTGATGACAGGAAGCCTGTTTGCTTCAATGGGTGGAGCGATTGCTTGGTGGGAGAGAGATTATTTTGCAACTATTGCAACAGCTGTAGGCACCCTGATCAAAAACCACAGGGCTTTTGAATGGATGCAGCTCATTTATGTTTTAATGAGTGGGGTGGCTGATGTGTGGGAGGGAGGAAAATGGAATTATTGGATTTGTTGGCAAAAGAAGAAAACTCAAACAGGAAATACCAGTTCACAAAAAGCTAGCCACAGTATTATGGTAATCTCACAACACGGCCGTTTAGCCCCAAGACGAGCACCGATAGTTCCTAAGTATGTCCATTAATGTCTGGCAGGTACGTACTAAAATCATCTTATGGTGGATAACCCCTTTAACTGCAGATTGTCAGCTTTAATTTTAGGGTATTTACATCCAAATAAGGTGAATGGTGTAGGAATTACAACAGTTTGCATATGTGCCTCCCACTTGTTAAGGGACCAAAAGTAATGGGACAGAATAATAATCATAAATCAAACTTTCACTTTTTAATACGCTGGGTTTAATCCCTGGTGATGTTCTGCCAGGCCTCTACTGCAACTGTCTTCATTTCCTGCTTTTTCATGGGGCATTATCCCTTCAGCTTTGTCTTCAGAAAGTTAAATTCATGCTCAATCGGATTCAGGTCAGGTGATTGACTTGGCCATTGCATAACATTCCACTTCTTTCCCTTAACCCGTTAAGGATGCAGCTCATTTTCACCTTAAAGGGTAGCTCCCACCATCATGATTTTTTTTTCTGTCCCTGCTTATTGCACTTCTATCCCTAACACCCTCCCTGTTTTTTTTTTTACAATTTTTAAAATGGCATTTAGTCTGCCTGGTAGTGTGCTCACTACCAGGCAGACTTCCCCAGCAGGCACCACGTCACTGATGCCTGCTGGGGGGGACTTCCGCCCTTAGTTCTCCTAACAGGGTGCCTCCAGCTGTTTCACCACTACAACTCCCAGCATGCCCTGACATCTATTGGCTGTCAGGGCATGCTGGGAGTTGTAGTGGTAAAACAACTGGAGGCACCCAGGACAGGAGTTTCATGGGGGAAGGAGTGAGCCAGGAGCTGATGCGGGAGGGACGGGTGCGGGGGAGACTCTTCCTGCCGCTCGGTAAGTAAACCCAAACAATCCCCATACCACCCCCCCCCCCCCCCCCCCGTACCTTGCAGCAGCGCCGCCAAACCCCCCCCCCTCCCCCACACCTTGCAGCAGCTCCCCCCATCCCCCCGTACCTTGGAGCAGCACTCCCCGCACCTTGCTGTAGCAGCCAACCCCCCGCGCCGCCCGCACCTTGCAGCAGGGCCGTCGGCGAGTGCGGGAAGCCGATGCGCAGCCCTGGCTGTTACTGCGCATGCGCAAAATTTCGACTGATGCCCTGCCGGAATCAGTCGGAATTTTGCAGTGACGTCACTCCGCACTGCATTCGGCCACTAGGAGGGCGCCCCCTAGTGGCCGAATTTCAAATTGCTTTTAAAATGTTTTAAAAGCATTTTTTTTAATAAAAGTATATTAGAGATATGTTGTAGTACTTGAGTACTACAACATATCAAAAAAAAAATTTCATGACAGTGCCCATTTAAGGCTAGGATTCCACTTGTTTTTTTTTCTGGCAGTTTTTGGAAAACTGCCACTGCAGTTTTTGAGCCAAAGTCAGAAGTGGATCCATAAGGGAGGAGAAGTGTAAGTCCTTCCTTTATATGTCCTATTCCTTTTGAATACACTTCTGACTTTGGCTCAAAAACTGTAGTGGCAGTTTTCCAAAAACTGCCAGAAAAAAAACCAAGTGGAATCCTAGCCTAAGGACACAGCCCTTTTTTGCAATTCTGACCACTGTCACTTTATGCATTAATAACTCTGATGCTTTTACCAATTATTCTGATTCTGAGTGTTTTTTTTTCCGTGACATATTCTACTTTATTTTAGTGGTAAATTTTCGTCGTTACTTGCATCCTTTCATGGTGAAAAATCCCAAAATTTCATGAAAATTTTGAAAATGTAGCATTTTTCTAAATTTTAAACTCTCTGCTTGTAAGGAAAATGGATATTCAAAATAAATTTTATATTGATTCACAAATACAATGTCTACTTTATGTTGGCATCATAAAACATATTTTTACTTTTTGAAAAAATTAGAGGGCTTCAAAGTGTAGCAGCAATCTGAAGGGACAGATGTTACAGAACTACAACTCACAGCATGCCTGGGCAGTCTAGGCATGCTGAGAGTTGTAGTTTTAAAACATCTGGAGGGCTACCGTTTGGGCACCACTGTAATAGTGGTCTCCAAACTGTGACCCTCCAGATGTTGCAAAACCACAACTCCCAGCATGCCCAGACAGCCAAAGGCTGTCTGGGCATGCTGGGAGTTGCAGTTTGGCAACCACTAGAAGGGCAGCAGTAAATATCGCTTTATTGCCACCTTACTCCCAGACCCGTCGCTTCCCTACCTGCGTCGCTGATCTCCGCTGCTGTCACCGATGATCGGCGGTCCCCACGGCATCTTCTCTTCAGGTACCGGCCGTCATCATCTTCCCCTGTTCTGCCTGACATCCAGGGGTGGGCAGAACTGGGGGTTTCCATGGCAACCCTAACCCCCAGGCCCCCCCGTCTTCCACTGCCATTGGTCAGCATTCATTGCTGACTTATGGCAGGGGATAGGAGGAGATCGCAGTACTGCAACCTCGCTTCTATCCTTCAGGATGATCGGGGCTGTCACTGACCACTCCGATCATCCCTATTTTCCGGGCGATCGGGTCACCAGAGACCCGATCAGCCCGGAAATAGCATAAAACGCATGTCTGAATTGACATGCGACTTCCTGCGATCGCCGACATGGGGGGGGGGTCTCAGGACCCCCCTCGGCGATGTGCCGGGATGCCTGCTGAATGATTTCAGCAGGCATCCCCCTCTGGTCCCCAACCGGCTAGCGGCGGGGATCGGAATTCCCACAGGCGTATCCATACGCCCTACGTCCTTAAGGACTCGGGATGCAGGGCGTATGCATACGTCCTGCGTCCTGAACAGGTTAAAAAACTTTTTGGTTGCTTTTGCAATATGCTTTGGGTCATCCACCTGCACTGGAAAGTGCCTTCCAATGAGTTCTGAAGCATTTTGCTGAATATGAGCAGATATTACCCGAAACACTTCAGAATTCATCCTGCTGCCTTTGTCAGCAGTCACATCATCAATAAATACAAGAGAAGCAGTTCCATTGGCAGCCATACATGCCCACGCCATGACACTACCACCACCATGCTTCACTGATGAGGTGGTATGCTTAGGATCATGAGCAGCTCCTTTCCTTCTCTTCCCATCACTCTGGTACAAATGATCTTGGTCTCATCTGTATATAGGATGTTGTTCCAGAACTGTGAAGGCTTTTTTAGATGTCGTTTGGCAAACTTTAATATGGCCTTCCTGTTTTTGAGGCTCACGATTGGTTTACATCTTGTGGTGAATCCTCTGTATTCACTCTGAAGTCTCCTCTTGATTGTTGACTTTGACACGCACACACACGCGCACACACACACACACACACACACACCTACCTCCTGGAGATTGTTCTTGATCTGGCCAACTGTTGTGAAGGGGGTTTTCTTCACCAGGGAAAGAATTCTTCGATCATCCACTACAGTTGTTTTCCTTTGGTCTTTTGGTGTTTCTTAGCTCACTGGTGCGTTGTTCCTTTTTAATAATGTTCCAAACAGTTGTTTGGCCACTCCTAATGTTTTGGCTCTCTCTCTTGGTTTGTTTTTTCTTTTTTTCAGCCTAATGATGGCTTTCTTCATTGATAGTGACAGCTCTTTGGATCTCCTCATGAGAGTTGACAGCAGTAGATTCCAAATGCAAATGGCACACTTGAAATGAACTCTGGACCTTTTATCTGCTCATTGTAATTGGGATTATGAGAGAATAACACACACCTGACCATGGAACAGCTGAGAAGCCAAGTGTCCCTTTACATAAGAAGTGGGAGGCTCATGCAAACTGTTGTAATTCCTACACCATTCACCTGATTTGGATGTAAATACCCTCAAATTAAAGCTGGCAGTCTGCAGTTAAAGCACATCGTGTTCATTTCATTTCATTGTGGTGGTGTATAGAGCCAAAAATTTTACAGTTGTGTCGATGACCCAATATTTATGGACCTGACTGTAAATAAAAAGAAAAAAGTCCAATAGCACAAAATATGGACACCATCCCTTAACTTAGGGTAATCAGATATACAGTATATCTCACATCAAGTGAGTCCACTTTTCTTGTGACAGCACTGAAGAAATGACCCTCTGCAATGAAAAGTAGTGAGCACAGCCTGCATAACAGTGTTTAATGTTGCTGTCCCCTCCAAGTAAAGAAACACAGTCATTAATGTATAAGTTACTGTAGTGCTTTTTTTTCCCAGGCTGGTTTAACCTCTTCCACGGAATGCATTCTGGGCCCATGCAATTTTTTAAAAAGTTTTTTTAATCTTAGTATTTCAAGATCTTAACCCCTTAATGATGCAGGATGTAAATGTATGTCCTGGTGAGGTGGTACTTAAAGCACCAGGATGTACATTTACGTCCTATACATAACCGTGAGCATCGGAGCGATGCTCAGGTCATGCGCGTCAGGTCCCGGCTGTCCGCCATCAACCCCTCAGATGCCGATCAATACAGATCACGGCATCTGCGGCAGTGCGGTCACTAAAATGGATAATTGGAACGCCCGCAAAAAAAAAAGTTTTTGATAAACATATTTGGTATCACCGCGTGCGTTAATATCCAAGCTATTAAAATATTATGTTAATTATCCCGTACGGTGAACGGCGTGAACATAAAAAAAAACTTTAAAAAAAAAATACACAATTGCTGCTTTTTTTATAACCTTTTATTCCAAATAAAATCGATATAAAATGTATTAAGTTTTATATATGCAAATGAGCCCTCATACCGCCGCTAATACGGAAAAATGAAAAAGCTATAGGTCAGCAAAATAGAGGGATTTTAAAAGCACTTATTTTTGTTAGAATTTTTTTTATGCCGTATAATAATTGAAAAGTATGTAATCATCGGTATCATTTTAATCGTATTGACCCACAGAATAAAGAAAACGGGTCTATTTTACCGTAAAGGGTACAGCATGAAAAGGAAACCTTTGAAAATTAGCAAAATTGCGGTTTCTTATCAATTTCCCTACACAAATAGTATTATTTTGGTTGCGCCAAACATTTTATGGTAAAGTGAGTGATGTCACTACAAAGGACAACTGGTTGTGCAAAAAACAAGTCCTCACACTAGTCTGTGGATGAAAATATAAGAGTTATGATTTTTAGAAGGCGAGGAGGAAAAAAACGAAAAATGTTATTGTCCTTAACCCCGTAAGGACCCTTGACGTACGCGTACGTCATGACACCCTGGTACTTAAATAGGCACTGTCAGATATAAAAACTTTTGATATGTCGTAAAGCATGCACAAACAATAGTTTTTGCAATTGCTTTCATTAGAAAATTTTCAGTATTTCATACTGAAAAAGCCAAAGAACTGCCCCCTCTGCCTCCTGGAATGCATTCAGTGCTTCTGTGAACACTGCTTCGTCCTGGACTCTGGGACGTTTTGGAGGGGGGAGGGGCTGTACACACTGCAGAGACTCATGTGAAGGGGAGGGGCAGGAAGCGTGCTGCCAGCTCTCACACAGCGAACATCAATGAGAGAGGCAGACGCGCATATCTAAAGTATGTGTAAGAATATATGAACCCTGTGTGTGTGTGTGTGTGTGTGTGTAATAAAGGGGGACTACAATTGTTCTGCTCTCAAAACACTGACTATGTGTGATTCTAAACGGACAGCTAAACACTTGTTAGAGACTCCAGTAAACAGAAGCCCATGCTCGTATTGTCCACCAGAGGAATCCAACTTTATTTTAGTCTGTGAAACTGCAGTACAATACAATAACAACATATCAGTACACTTGGAATCATTAGCCTAGCATAAATGACAAATAACTAAGCAGAAAGGCACTTACAGGTGATGATGTCCCAAACCTCATGGGAGAGATAGATACATGCTGCCTGCACAGTGGAAGAGTGACCTCAAGATGGTGGAAGAGCTTCCTGAAACAAAGGTCACTTCCTGTCTGTATAAGCTATCTGTGTAAATAAAGCTGATTTTAACTTCTGCCACTAGATGGCAGTGGTACACTACACAACCTATCATTATAATGCAGTTAACCTAAAAAGGCAGCACACTCCCTGCCTGATATAATACATTATATCACTACCTATACATATCTGCTGTACAGGGAAAAACATATTAATAAGAAAATATATTCCTGACCAGAACTGGTAACATAAACTATAACATAAGTCCACAATATCAGTGTCTCTTGGCTGTGGCACTTCAAGCTGGTAATCCACATGAAGAAATTGTTCTGTCCATAAACCAATCTTCAGATAGGAGAAGCCGCACTAGGCCAAACTATCTCCTACCCCATTTATAATCCACAGAATGGAATTCAGCTTGTGGCAAATGTCACATTTGAAAACTCTCAGTGACAAGCTCTTAGTCATGTATTGAGACAATAACAGAATAGAAATACTCAAAGGAGAACAATGACATCAGAAACTGGTCTGGCGTACACTTTAACAGTCCCTTGTTTAGTGACTTTTACTTCAATCTTTCATGGAAAACTCTCCAACTTCCAGGTTGATCATCATTAAGTTTCCTTTGGAAGCTTTTGGCAACATGGATTAACTTCGCTATAACCCTGTTCAGTCTCTTCCAGTCCGAAAATCTTACAAAACGATGTGGCTGCAGTCTAGCGTCAAGGGCTTTAGTACTGAAGCTTACTACTTCTGACCTAATTTCAGGATCAGCTTCGGGCTCCACTAAAGGGTAAACATTGGTGTCAGGATTATCTACAGCCGTCTGATACAGAAAAGGTGGACCTGAGAACCATATAGAGTTCTGAAGGCAAGCTATCTGTGTAGGCCTGGTAGCATAATCTGCAGGATTTTGTTCTGAGGGCACGTAGAACCATTGCTCTGGACGTGTTGTTTGTCTGATCCTGTTCACCCAATTAGAAACATATAAAAAGAATCTCTTTGTAGTGTTGCAGATATAGCCTAGGACTGTTTTACTGTCTGTAAAGAATTTCACAACATCTAGGTCTATATCGTCTCTCACTAGCTCATACAGTTCAACCGCTAGTACAGCTGCACATAACTCTAGACGTGGGATTGTGTGTGCTGGCCTAGGACTTAGCTTGGATTTTCCCATAACAAATCCAACATGGCAGACTTTTCCTACATCGCTTACCTTCAAGTATGCAACGGCACCTATTGCTATAACAGATGCATCTGAAAAGATTTACAGTTCTTTTTTGCAGGCCTGTGACAATGAAAGAGGAACATAACACGTGGATATTTGTAAACATTGCAAGGCTTGTAAAGACTCTGTCCATTGGACCCACTCATGGAGTCTTTCTTGTGGAAGTAAGGCATCCCACTCACTTTTTCCACTTGATAGTTCACGAACTAAGGCCTTACCTTTTATGGTGACTGGTGCCACAAACCCGAGAGGGTCGTAGAGACTGTTAACAGTGGATAGGATCCCTCTTCTTGTGAATGGCTTTTCTGCTGAAGAAACCTGAAACACAAAACAGTCTTTATCTAGATCCCAGCTTAGGCCTAGACTTTTCTGCAATGGAAGGGTGTCTGTTCCCAGGCAAAGGTCTTTGAGGTCTTTAGCTCTGTCTTCTGCGGTGAAAGCTTCCATGACTTGTTTGCTGTTAGAGGCAATATTATGTAGTCGCAGATTAGACTCTGCCAGCATTTGTTTTGCTTTGTTGAGAATGTTGACTGCTCCTTCAGGTGTGTTCGCTGAAGCAAGTACGTCATCTACATAGAAATGTCTCATCACAAAGTGCTTGGCATCTTGACCATAACGTTCTGCACCTTTCTGGGCAGCTTTCCGCATACAATATATGGCAACAGCGGGGGAAGGACTATTACCAAAAACATGTACTCTCATTCTGTACTCTGTTACCTCTTTATCTATGTCGTTATCCTTGTACCACAGGAAACGCAGGTAGTCTCGATGGTCCTCTCTCACTAGAAAACAATAAAACATCTGTTGCACATCAGCTGTGAAGGCAATAGGCTCCTTCCTGAAGTGTAAGAGGACACCCAGAAGTGTGTTATTTAGGTCTGGGCCACTCAGCAGTACATCATTTAGTGAAATGCCTTCATGTTGAGCACTGGAATCGAACACAACTCTTATTTGATCTGGCTTGTGTGGATGGTAAACGCCAAACATTGGCAGATACCAGTGTTCTTTACCTTTATCCAGTGATGGTGCTAATTCAGCATGAGTATTGTCCAGCATCCTTTTGATAAATTCTGTAAAGTCTTTTTTCACTTCAGGCTTTCTTTGCAAAGTTTTGCGTAGTGTGTTTAAGCCCTTCATGGCTTGCTCTCTGTTACTAGGTAAATAACACCTTGGTGTGCAAAAAGGTAAAGGGGCTACCCAATTGTGGTTCTTATCTTGGAAAGTCTCTTTATCCATGATGTGGAGAAAGGTTTGATCATCTATGGACATTGCTTGTTTGTCATCATCTTTTGTCTTCTGGAACACTGAGTTCCCTAAGTTGTCGGTCTTCAGACCACTACTAATATTCCTATCATAACTGGAAGGAGAGCCACAGTATGGTTTTAGGGTTTCTTTAACAGCAAAGCTGTTTTGGTATGGACTGAGAAGGGACGTGCGTCCGTTTGTTAACACAGATGTCTTAGAAGTGTTGACACTGTCAGGCCGATGAGCTTCTCCCAGACAAACTTCTCCTACTATAACCCACCCCAAGTCAAGTCTTTGCGCATAGGGTGCATTAAAGGGTCCATTAATTTGTTGGCGTACCTTATGCACCTGTAGAATGTCTCTTCCAAGAAGTAGAAGAATAGAGGCGTCTGTCTGGACAGCTGGAATGAGGTGAGATATTGCATTAAGATGAGGATAATGAAGGGCCACTTCTGGTGTAGGGATCTCTGATTTATCATCTGGTATCATATCACACTCTATCAAAGTGGGAAGTGAGAGATGGATTCTCTTGTCAAGATACTCAATAGTAAAGTCAGTAGCTCTTCTCCCTGAAGTTTCTATCACTCCTGCACATGTCTTTAGGGTGTATGGAACTGCACTTGATGTAATGTTGAAGGCATCAAAAAAGTCTGACCTTGCCAGCGACCTGTTACTTTGTTCATCCAGAACCACATACATCTTTACTGCCTTTTCTCTTTTCCCTGTGGGGTACACTGTTGCTAGGCAGATCTTGGAACATGAGCGTGGATTTGTACTGTCACCACAGATTTCAGTGCATTTGGACATTACTGGGTTAGCTGATTTATCTTTTTGCTCCCTGCCCTCATCTTTTGGGGTTTCACTGACCTCTAATGGTTGATGCAAAGTATTGGGGTGCAGAGCTGAGATGTGTCTGTCACTGCCACATTCTGAGCAATTCGCTTGTATTTTGCAGTCTTTAGCTATATGTTTGGTGGATTCACAACACTTGAAGCATATGCCGTTTTGTCTAAGAAAGGCTAACCTTTCCTTGATAGGTTTACTTTTGAACCCTTTGCACTTGTTTAGAGGATGGGGCTTTTTATGAAGTGGGCAAAGTCTGTCAGGGCCTTCAAAGGTGTTTACCTTGTAGCTGCTTGAATCTCCTGGGTCCTCAGAGGGAACTGTTGTCTTGTGGGTGATCACTGAAGTCCTATTGTAGGATCTAGGTGGCTTTTCTGCCTTAGGCAGTTGGCTGCTGGTGATGAAGGAAAAACTGGGATCGCACCTCATCTTAGCTTGCTGCTGTACAAACCTATAAAACACAAAGAAAGGGGGGAAGGGGACACCATGTTCTTCTTTGTATTTAGCTCCAACACTCACCCATTTCTCTTGCAGGTGGTGAGGTAGTTTCTCCACTATAGGCTTAGTACCGTTGGCAGTATCTAAATGTGCAAGTCCCCTTAAATGACCTTCTTCTTTGGCACACTGGACTTCCCAAAGAATATCACCCAGCTCTTGCAGTTTTAAATTGTCTTTGCTGTTTAGCTTAGGGAAAGACTCCAGTCTTTTCATCAGAGCACCTTCAATTGCCTCTGGTGATCCATATCTTTTTTCTAGCCTTTGCCAGGCCATATCGAGTCCTACTGAAGGGTTAAATAGGTGTATCCTGCGCATCCTTCTTGCATGCTCTGCAGACTCAGACCCAAGCCACTTTACCATCAGGTCTAGCGTCTTAGCTGCTGTTAAGTCCAAGTCTTTGACTGCATTCAGAAAAGAAGCCTTCCATGCCCAGTAATTTTCTGGGCAGTCATCAAACTTGAGGAAGCCTGCATTAACCATTTCTTTACGGATAAGATATTTAGTGACGCCTTGCATGCTCTGGTGTTTGGGTTGCTGCGGTGAGCATTCTTCTTTTATCACTCTGGTACTGCCAGCCTCATGGGTTTGTTTTCGTGCGCTCAGGAGTTCTGATGGTTTTGGTTTAAATTCAGCTGACTTTGGATTGAGAAACGGTATTGTTGAACTGCCACTTGAAATATCTTGGACATACGCCCTAGTGCATTCTGCAGAGGAAAGCGGTTTCTCGGGCACATCTGGGTCTTCATGGATAGATTCCATTCCAGACCGCTCAATATCCGCATAAGCTGCTGCTTCTGCTGCTGCAGCGGCGGCTGCACACTGACGTTGAAAAATATGCAACTTTACTTCCTGTTCTGTTTTTTCTTTTATAATGGCAGCATCTTTCTCTGATCTTTCCTTCATAATGGCAGCCTCTTTCTCAGCAAATTCTAGCTGAACGCGAGCAGCCTCTGCTTTGGCGCGAGCCCTGGCAAAAATGGCACTTGCTGATGAAATCTGACTGGACCTTGCTGATCTAGATGAGCGTGAGCGTACATCATCCTGCTGGACACTTGGCGCGCTCTCCCTGCCTTGATGTGTCCCGGGTAGCTGATCTTCAGCATTATACTGACTTCCTGATCTTAGACTCATTCTGTCTGTGCAGCAACTCCTATCTCCAGGCTTGTTGTGCTATCACCTTTTCACTGTTCCGCTCTCAAAACACTGACTGTGTGATTCTAAACGGACAGCTTGTTAGAGACTCCAGTAAACAGAAGCCCATGCTCGTATTGTCCACCAGAGGAATCCAACTTTATTTTAGTCTGTAAAACTGCAATACAATACAATAACAACATATCAGTACACTTGGAATCATTAGCCTAGCATAAATGACAAATAACTAAGCAGAAAGGCACTTACAGGTGATGATGTCCCAAACCTCATGGGAGAGATAGATACATGCTGCCTGCACAGTGGAAGAGTGACCTCAAGATGGTGGAAGAGCTTCCTGAAACAAAGGTCACTTCCTGTCTGTATAAGCTATCTGTGTAAATAAAGCTGATTTTAACTTCTGCCACTAGATGGCAGTGGTACACTACACAACCTATCATTATAATGCAGTTAACCTAAAAAGGCAGCACAACAATCATATCCTCATGCTTTTTCAAAACTAAAACTCCCAGCATGCCTGCACAGCCAAATGATGTGAGAGCTATAGATTTGCAACAGCTGGAGGCACCCTGGTTGGGAAGCACTGGACTGAGGAGAGGGAGGAGGGGGAGTGGTTATCACAGTGAGTACCCGCCCCCCTACTTCTGGTAGATAAAATTAGGGTATTTCAGAAATAATACTAATTCTGAGAGAAATGTAGGTCACAGACACATACAAAGTACATGATCAGGATGAGATACTGAGCAACATATAACAGTTTTGTTTTTTTGAGTGATCTGACAGGTATGCTTTAAGGACCCATGACGTACGCGTACGTCATGGACAATTCCGGTCCCCTCCGGGCGGGGATCGGACCGGGATGCCTGCTGAAATCATTCAGCAGGCATCCCGTGCAAACGCCCAGGGGGGTCATTAGACCCCCCCCATGTCGGCGATCGCAAAAAAAATGCAAGCAAATTCACACTTGTGAATCGCTGCGATTCCGGTGATGCGGGTCACTGGTGACCCGGAGATACAAGGTGATCGGGGGTGTAGGATACACCCCTGATCACCTCCTGTATCTATGGGAGGTGGCGATTTCGTCACCCTCCCAGGATCGCTGCTATTGGCTGGTCCAGCCAATAGCATCCGGCAGGGGAGGGGTTAACCGCATCCTCGTGCAGCTCTGGCGGCTGGCTGGGTTCAGTCAGAGGTCAGAGCTAATGAAGGAAGACCGGGACCCCCTCTCTGCAGAGATCGGAGCCCCCAAAGATCAGGGAAAGAATACAATCCAGGGAAAGGTAGGGTAAAAGTAAAAAAAAAAAGTAAAAAAAAAAAAATTCCCCCTAATAGGTCCCCAAGGGTCCGCCGCAATTTTTCAGTGTGACCTAGGGGTTCAGGGCGCTGCATTTGGCCCCCCATTTTTTGAGGGGGCCGCAGCACTTGCCCCCCCCAATACAGTTTATAGTTACACCAATCACACACCGTGCATACTCCCCCCATCTCCCCCACGACACCACCACCCCCTGCCACCGTAAAAAAAGGTGATGGCTCGCCAGGCATTTTTGTCAACGTAGGCATACGCTTTTCTTGCCTCCGATTCCGAATCTGCCAGTGAGGACGATGAAGATCCAACATTCCTGTGTTCATCGTCCTCCTCATCATCTAGCAGTGATGATGAGTCCCCTGTACGGGGACGGAGACGCCGCCTGGCGAGGCCACGCGCCCCCCATGATAGTGGCCCAGTGGCCGGCACTAGTACAAGTGACAATGCAGCTGGTAGTAGGAGTCCGACCCCCCCAGACAAGTTTACCAGAGCCCACTTCGGGTGAACCTGTCTGGAGACCCCCAGAGGGTTATCAGCCACGGGTTCCGGAGTTTGTTGGCGACTCCGGAATCCGGATTGACACGGCCGGGTTCACTGAAATTGACAATTTCAGTTATTATTTTGATGATGGCCTTTTCAATCTAATGGTGGAGCAGACGAATCTGTAAGCCAGGCTGTTCATCGCCCACCACCCTGATTCTTGTTTGGCCAAGCCTAATGAATGGCGCACCATTGATGCAGCAGAGATGAGGACATTTTGGGGCCTCTTGCTGCATATGGGCCTGGAGAAAAAGCCTAGTGTCAGGCACTACTGGAGCGGGAATGTCATATACAAGACACCGTTCTACAGTATGGCCATGACACGGAAGCGGTTCAAGGCCATTTGGAAATGCCTTCATTATGCAGATAATGAGGCATGTCCACCCCAAAGTGATCCCACCTATGACCGGCTTTACAAAGGGAGGCCGGTCATCGATCACTTTGGGGCCAAATTTTTGGAGGCCTACGTACTGCTTAGGGAGCTCTCTGTTGATGAGTCTCTTATCAGTTTTAAGGGGAGACTCATCTTCCGCCAGTATATTCCCTCGAAGCGGGCGCGATATGGCATGAAGCTCTATAAACTTTGTGAGAGTACCTCCGGATACACTTACAAGTTTAGAGTGTATGAGGGACGAGATTCCCGTATTGAACCCCCAGATTGTTCCCCCACTCTGGGTGTTAGCGGGAAACTCGTTTGGGAGCTTGTGCACCCATTGCTGGATAAGGGTTACCATGTGTACGTGGACAACTTTTATACCAGCACCCCTCTCTTCACATCCCTTGCCGCCAGATCGACGTCCGCTTGTGGGACCGTGCGGAGAAACCAGAGAGGCCTCCCTCTAAATTTGATCCAGACACCTATTCCCAAGGGTGAGTCCCGTGCCTTTGCCCATGAAAACCTGTTGTTGGTCAAGTATAAGGATAAGAGGGATGTCCTTATGCTGACCACTATTCATGGCAACGGCAGCTCATCTGTCCCTGTGCGAGGTACCACAACACCGGTCCTCAAGCCCGATTGTATTCTGGACTACAATCGGTATATGGGGGGAGTTGATCTTTCTGATCAAGTCCTCAAGCCATACATGGCCATGCGCAAAACACGGGTATGGTACAAAAAAGTTGCGGTCTACTTGGTACAAGTTGCCATGTACAACTCTTTTGTACTGTCCCAGCACGCTGGCAACACAGGGACATTCCTCCAGTTCCAAGAAGTAGTCCTAAAGGTCCTGATCTTTGGCGACCGGGAACTTCCCAAGGAACTGGAGTTATAGGTGCCAGGATCGTCCCAGGCCAACACTTTCCAGGTGAAGGCCCCCAACACTGGAAAGAAGGGACGAACCCAGAAAAGATGCAGTGTGTGTTACAAGAGGGGGATTCGGAAGGACACCACCACTCAATGTGACACTTGCCCCGATCATCCGGGCCTGTGCATTAAGGATTGCTTCAGGGAGAATCACACTTCCATGGAGTACTAAATTTTCCCTTCTCATTTTAATTTTCCATAATTTGACCCCAATGTACCATGTCCAGAGTACCATCCAAGTTTTAAACCCCATAAACCACTAAATTGCCCAAAATAAGGTTTCATCTGAGAGAGAGAAAAAAAAAAAACTGATAAGACCTCTGGGGGTATTTTTTACAAAAATTGGGTCATGGGTCACTGAGTCACTATCATCGGGGACTTTTTATATTGCCTCAAATGCGCAGCGCTCTCTCTCCACCTGAGCGGGGTGCGCATTTGAGGCAACAAGTTAGGGACGGCCACACACATCACATTCCCAGAAATATGATTCAGAGCATAGGGTTTGGGGTGGGCATATTTTTATTATGCTCTGGGTCATCATTCTGGGAACATAATTTATAATTTTATGTCCCACTGTACCCCATTTTAGTTATTTAGTGTACCCCAGTTATTGACCCCATGTAATGCCCCTTGAGGGGGGGGGGGTCCCACTGTTCTGGCTCCAGAGGCGAAAGCCAAAGCTCAAGGACCCTGGCTGATCTCTGGCACCTCTGAGACCGGTGTGCATGCTGTTTACACCAAGATATGAGGTATGTCCTTACTCCAAAGAAATGTACTTACAAATTTACAATGACATTTTCTCCTTTTACCACTTGTGAAAATGAAAAATTTGGGGTAGCCCCAGCATTTTAGTGTAAAAAAAAATCCAATTTATCATTTTCACATCCCACTTCATGAATATTTATCAAACACCTGTGGGGTGTTAAGGCTCACTGTACTTCTTGTAACGTTCCTTGAGGGGTGTAGTTTCTAAAATACAGGTCCTTCTCAAAAATTAGTTCATTATGTTCCATAATGTAATGATAAAAATTAAACTTTCATATATTTTAGATTCATTGCACACCAACTGAAATATTTCAGGTCTTTTATTGTTTTAATACTGATGATTTTGGCATACAGCTCATGAAAACCCCAAATTCCTATCTCAAAAAATTAGCATATTTCATCCGACCAATAAAAGTTAAGTGTTTTTAATACAAAAAAAAAGTCAACCTTCAAATAATTATGTTCAGTTATGCACTCAATACTTGGTCGGGAATCCTTTTGCAGAAATGACTGCTTCAATGTGGCGTGGCATGGAGGCAATCAGCCTGTGGCACTGCTGAGGAGTTATGGAGGCCTCATGCTTAGATAGTGGCCTTAAGCTCATCCAGAGTGTTGGGTCTTGCGTCTCTCAACTTTCTCTTCACAATATCCCACAGATTCTCTATGGGGTTCAGGTCAGGAGAGTTGGCAGGCCAATTGAGCACAGTAATACCATGGTCAGTAAACCATTTACCAGTGGTTTTGGCACTGTGAGCAGGTGCCAGGTCATGCTGAAAAATGAAATCTTCATCTCCATAAAGCTTTTCAGCAGATGGAAGCATGAAGTGCTCCAAAATCTCCTGATAGCTAGCTGCATTGACCCTGCCCTTGACAAAACTCAGTGGACCAACACCAGCAGCTGACATGGCACCCCAGACCATCACTGACTGTGGGTACTTGACACTGGACTTCAGGCATTTTGGCATTTCCTTCTCCCCAGTCTTCCTCCAGACTCTGGCACCTTGATTTCCGAATGACATGCAAAATTTGCTTTCATCCGAAAAAAGTACTTTGGACCACTGAGCAACAGTCCAGTGCTGCTTCTCTGTAGCCCAGGTCAGGCGCGTCTGACGCTTTTTCTGGTTCAAAAGTGGCTTGACCTGGGGAATGCGGCACCTGTATCCCATTTCCTGCACACGCCTGTGCACAGTGGCTCTGCATGTTTCTACTCCAGACTCAGTCCACTGCTTCCGCAGGTCCCCCAAGGTCTGGAATGGGTCCTTCTCCACAATCTTCCTCAGGGTCCGGTCTCCTCTTCTCGTTGCGGAGCGTTTTCTGCCAAATTTTTCCCTTCCCACAGACTTCCCATTGAGGTGCCTTGATACAGTAGCACTCTGGGAACAGCCTATTTGTTTAGAAATTCCTTTGTATGTCTTACCCTCTTGCTTGAGGGTGTCAATGATGGCCTTCTGGACAGCAGTCAGGTCGGCAGTCTTACCCATGATTGCGTTTTTGAGTAATGAACCAGGCTGGGAGTTTTTAAAAGCCTCAGGAATCTTTTGCAGGTGTTTAGAGTTAATTAGTTAATTCAGATGATTAGGTTAATAGCTCGTTTAGAGACCCTTTTCATGATATGCTAATTTTTTGAGATAGGAATTTTGGGTTTTCTTGAGCTGTATGCCAAAATCATTAGTATTAAAAACAATAAAAGACCTGAAACATTTCAGTTGGTGGGCAATGAATCTAAAATATATGAAAGTTTAATTTTTATCATTACATTATGGAAAATAATGAACTTTAGCACAATATGCAAATTTTTTGAGAAGGACCTGTAGTATGTCATGTGTTTATTTTTTTTTTTTTGCTGTCCTGGTACCATAGGGGCTTCCTAAATGCGATATGCCCCCCCATTTCAGCAAAATTTGCAAATGTGACTCCTTCTCTTCTGAGCATTGTAGTGCACCCGCAGTGCATTTGACGTCCACACATGGGGTATTTCCATACTCAGAAAAGATGGAGTTACACATTTTGGGGGTTTTTTCTCTTATTACCCCTTGTAAAAATATAACATTTTGGGAAAAAACAGCATTTTAGTGGAAAATAAGAATAAAAATTCATTTACACATCCAAAGTCGTCAAACACCTGGGGGGTGTTAAGGCTCACTGTACCCCTTGTTACGTTCCTTGAGGGGTGTAGTTTCCAAAATAGTATGCCATGTGTTTTTTTTTTTTGCTGTCCTGGCACCATAGGGACTTCCTAAATGGGACACGCCCCCAAAAAAACATTTCAGCAAAATTTACTTTGCAAAAGCCAAATGTGACTCCTTCTCTTCTGAGCATTGTAGTACGCCAACAGAGCACTTGACGTGCACATATGAGGTATTTCCATACTCAGAAGAGATGGGGTAACAACTTTTGGCGGGCATTCTTTCCTATTAACCCTTGTACAAATTAAAAATTTGGTGGAAAACTAGCATTTTAGTGAAAGAAAAAATTAAATAAAAAATCATTTACACATCCAACTTTAACAAAAGTTGTGAAACACCTGTGGTGTGTTAAGACTCACTGGACCCCTTGTTACGTGTCTTTAGGGGTCTAGTTTCCAAAATAGTATGCCATGTGTTTTTTTTTTTTTTTTGCTGTTCTGGCACCATAGGGGCTTCCTAAATGTGACATGCCCCACAAAAACCATTTCAGAAAAACTCACTCTCCAAAATCCCACTGTTGCTCCTTCCCTTCTGAGCCCTCTACTGCGCCCGCTGAACACTTGACATACACATATGAGGCATTTCCTTACTCGAGAGAAATTGGGTTACACATTTTAGGAAGATTTCTCTCCCTTGTAAAAATTCAAAAACTGGGTCTACAAGAACATGCCAGTGAAAAAAATGAAGATTTAGAATTTTCTCCTTCACTTTGCTGCTATTCCTGTGAAACACCTAAAGGGTTAACAAAACTTTTGAATGTCATTTTGAATACTTTGAGGGGTGCAGATTTTATAATGGGGTCATTTATGGGGTATTTCTAATATGAAGACCCTTCAAATCCACTTCAAAACAGAACTGGTCCCTGAAAAATTTCGATGTTGAAAATTTTGTGAAAAATTGGAAAATTGCTGCTATGCTTTGAAGCCCTCTGATGTTTTCCAAAAGTAAAAACACATCAACTTTATGCTGCAAATATAAAGACATATTGTATATGTGAATCAATATATAATTTATTTGAAATATTCATTTTCCTTATAAGCAGAGAGCTTCAAAGTTAATAAAGAGATGGTCCCACTTCACACCGCTCTTCCCAGAGCAGACATGGCGCCTGTACATCGGTCCCTAACTCCCCTGCCTCTGCTAGCCCTTTGAAGCAATGTCCCAGATTAGACAGTGCAGGGGAGGGCGACACTTGCCCACCACACCCGGAGGACTCTTTAAACCTCAATGTAAATCTTTTTGGGGCCATTCCAGCATCTGAAGTCCCTGTGACAGAAATCTCTCTACAGAGAATGCTTTTAACCCTTCACACTTCCATAACCACACATATGAGGCAGACAGTGCAGCCTCTCTGCTCAGCTATTACAGAAGTGGAAAACAGGGTAGATCATGCTGAACAAAAAATGGCAGAGTTTACATCATCCCATAATAATCTGATTGATGCCCATTATGACCTGGAGGCTGATCTCTTTGACCTCAGGGCAAAAGTCTCTGACCTTGAGGATCGTTCAAGGAGAAATAATATCAAATTCAGAGACATACCTGAAAGTGTCACTGCAAAAGATCTTTCTGCTTACTTGACTGACCTTATGGGCACACTCCTTCCTGAGCTTTCACCTGCTGATTTACTCCTGGATAGAGCACACCGAGTACCACGGCCGTGACATCTATCAGAGGAAATACCACGGGACGTTTTAGCCAGGGTGCATTTTTTCCATGTAAAGGCTGCGGTGATGTCCAAATCCAGGGACCGCTCAACATTTCCAGACTGCTGTAATATGATCACTTTGTACACGGATCTATCCGCTGCTACGCTGCAATTAAGGAGAAATCTAGCCCCCATCACAGCAGCGTTGCGAAACAAAAAAGTAATGTACTAATGGGGATACCCTACACGCCTCATCATTCAAAGAGGAGACGCTTCCTATGTCATCAGGTCGGTAACCGAAGGAGTCAAATTGCTCAAATCTTGGGATATAGCCGTGGACCTACTGGAACTCAGATCCTCATCTCCGCCTGCTAAGGCATATGCAGAATGGAGGATTGCTGAGGGACGCAAAGGAATCTACCGTTGACAGGTTCTATGAACTTTGTCCCATTGTTCTTACATTGTAACCCGGCTTACAAATGACTTCCTACACCCCCAACATACCGAATGATAACATCTCATCACTATTTCCTGGACCTTTTGCTCCAGTATCCATATGGAGCGACATTCTTTATGTGTTTGTTTTTCCCTCCTTTCCCCTCCCTTCCCCCCCCCCCTTTTTTGTCTTTTAGGCATCTACACTCTGCAGGAAGGAAGCCACTAGGCTGGACGACGAGTATTTGTTGCGTACTTCATGTTTATGTACTTACCGTTATTAAGCTGTTCTTTTACTCACAATGGTTTTTAAGGTCTTATCTATTAATGTTAATGGCTGAATACCCCACAGAAATGATCGTATATGTGGACAGAGGCGAAAACTGCCTCTTGTGATGTTCTTTGCGTCCCCGAGAGGCATCTCTTAGCATTAGACGCTCACAGGATAAAAAATGCGCAATTTCCACATGTATTCCAATCTCATTATAAGTCTAAAGCCCGCGGAGTCCTCACTGCAATTAGAAATACTGTTGCATTCCAACTATTGGACTCAGTTATTGACAAGATGGGCAGATTTGTATTGTTGGTATGTAAGATTAACAATGTTCTATATACAATTGTGTCTGTTTATGTCCCAAATAGGGGACAACTCCGCTTCTTGAGGAAGATTTTAAGGATCACCAGCCAACACCAGCAAGGTCACCTGCTTTTAGCAGGAGACTTTAATGCGGTCCCTGATGCTGAGATTGATCGCTCCTCCTCAACAACCGGTCGTTCCGTCTCACTCTATCTGATTCTCAGTCAAGCTGATATATATGATGCCTGGCGCGTTTTTCATGCAAATGAGCGTGATTATACATATCACTCAGTTGCATCTAACAGCTACTCTAGGATTGATCTTTTTCTAGTCAGCAGGTCCTTATTAGATTTGCTCGGTTCCTCCACCATTACCCCTCAAAAATGGTCAGATCACGACCCTATTTTACTAGACATAACGGAAAAAGACACACCACCGCCTTCTTATGTTTGGCGATGTAATGAATATATTTTGCGCCACCCTTCTTATAGAGCTAAATTACTGTCGGACCTCTCTTCCTATTTTGCAGATAATGTCACTCCCGAGGTCTCTGCCACTATTGTGTGGAATGCCCATAAGGCCGTAATTAGAGGCTCTTTTGTTAAACTTGGCCATATATTGAAGGAGAGATCCTTGCAATTAAATGCTTTATTAGCAAAACAAAGAGTGGTGGAGGATCTGAACAAAGCATCTCCTACTATCCAACTAGCTCAACAGTTGCGTGATATACGCACGCAAATCCACGCTCACTTCTTTGATGATTATGCTAGGAAATTAGGTAAACTCAAATCACAATACCATTTATTTAATAATAAAACGGCAAGTTCCTGACCAACAGGTTAAAAGCTAAACATGTTAAGTCTAAAATACCATATCTCTGGGACTCTACCTCTACACACAAATTGTTTCATCCTTAGGCGATAGCTAATAGTTTTAGAGATTACTATTTCAACTTGTATAACTTAGCACGTGACCCCAACATCTTTCAACCCTCCCAAACAGACATCACTGATTACTTACATAACCTACATTTACCTCACATTTCCACGGCACAATTGACTGCCTTGAATTCCCTTATAACTGCTGAAGAATGGGTATCTGTATTTAAAACGTTGAAAATTGGTAAATCACCAGGCCCTGATGGGCTTACAGCCTGCTACTACAAAACCTTCCAGTCCATTCTTACCCCTCATGCACTAGCCTTCTATTCCGAATCTGTTGAGTCAGGCACCATGTCGGGAGAGAATCAGGAGGCGTTAATGGTCACGCTGCCCAAACCCGGCAAACCACCAGATGGGCCGGGAAATTTACGGCCTATCTTACTGTTAAATTTAGATGTTAAAATATATGCCTCAATCATCGCCAACCGCATTTCTCCCCTGCTCCCACGTCTTGTCCTGAACGACCAGGTTGGTTTTGTTAGAGGCCTACAGGCTTTTGAAAATACCAGAAAGGTTTTAAATCTCCTACATCATGTGAATAGTAATAAGATTCAGTCTTTTTTTCTCTCCCTGGATGCCGAGAAGGCGTTCGATCGCATTCATTGGTTGTTTGCTTTCTCTGTGCTCCAGGGAATGGGATTTAATGAGCCTATACTGCAGGCCATACAGGCCTTATACTTGGCCCCCAATGCTAAAGTCTTTACCAACGGCTTCCTATCGGATAGATTTTCTATCACAAATGGAACTCGTCAGGGGTGCCCCCTGTCACCCTTGATATTTATATTGTACATAGAGCCATTGGCTCTAGCATTTAGAAGCAATCAGGTGGTTAAAGAGGTGACAGTCGGGAAAACGTCCCATCTCATCTCGCTTTATGCAGATGATGTAATATTGACCATGGAACAACCAGAACAATCCTTAATAGAATCCCTTTCCTTAATAAATGCATATAGTAGAGTATCTTATTATAAACTTAATACAGTAAAGTCACAAGTACTACCTATCAATTTGCCTGCTACACATGTCTCATTGCTTAAAGCTAACTTCCCTCTAGATTGGAGGTCTGATCACGTCACCTATCTGGGAGTACATATTCCCCCCTCGTTTGACAAATTATTTACGTGCAACTATGTTCCATTTCTAACATTAATGAAAAATGAACTTGAGGCCTTAGGTAAAAACGACATCTCTTGGCTAGGTAGAGTTTCTTCCTTCAAAATGTTAGTATTACCAAAATTGCTATATTTATACAGAACGCTACCCATATCTCTACCAACCTCCTTTTTCGTACAAGCTACTAGATTAATGTCCCAGTTCATATGGGGTGGAGGTAGGCGGAGAGTATCGCTTGAATTACTGTACAAAAACAGAGATCATGGAGCCATAGGCCTTCCAGATCTGTGTAGATATTATAGAGCAACACTTCTTTCTCAGTTAAACGCCTTCTGGGACTCAGCCTCACCTTCGCCATGGGTACAATTGGAAATGGCAAAATTCCCTTTCTCAGATAGTAAATCTGTACTATTTTTGCTTCCATGGAAGATAAAAATACCACTGAATATCTCACCTTTCACACAAGCCGGATTTAGCTGCTGGTCGTTTCTTCATGAAGCGGCGGGTAGCTCACATAAGAAGTTCCCTCCTGGTTCTCCCCTGCACTTTCTAATGTTAGCCATACCAGAATTAGATATAAATAACTGCATTGAAGCAGGTCTAGACACCTTTTCGCATTTGTTCGACGGACAGGTGCTTTGCACATTTGAACAGTTAAGACAATCTCACTCACTGCCACAAAAAGATTTCTATAAATATCTCCAAACTAGACACTACATTCACTCACATTCCAATACTCAATGGTTCTATAACATAGACAAAATATTCTCACAACATCGTAAAGGACTTAAACCAATATATAACCTCTTAGATGTCTCTCACCCCCTCCCCACATATACACCAATTCAGGCTTGGGGAAGAGACTTATCTTGCTCTATATCGGCTCAAGAGTGGCAAAAAGCATCTATATGGCTTCGTAGGTCGTTACCATGTGTTACTCAGTTTGAAGCAGCTATTAAAACAGACAGATTAGCACACATTTACTCTGATGCTTCTCCCCTTTGCTGGAGAAACTGTGGTGAAAAAGGGACGATTTACCACACTTTGTGGTCCTGTCCCTATATAACTTCATATTGGCATAATGTTGGCAATCTCGTCTGACGTCTGTGGAATCCTTGTTACTATTACACCGTCCCTAGCTTTCTTACTAATTCGTGTACATGACATACCCCCACTTCTTCGCCCCATATTATGTAAGATATTGGTCCTTGCAAAGTTGGTGGTGACCAGATACTGGAAATCCACGACTATCCCTGGTATTTCAGAACTACATAACTTATTGAACCAATCATACCTGAGTGAAAGGGCTATGGTATTTAACACAGATAGTATTCTGCAAATATTAACTAATTGGCTACCTTGGATTGAGTCACCATATGCTTCTCAAACATCTTGACTTTTACCTTGCTATTCTTAACTATTGATTTCATGTGTACAGGTGCCTCCCCCTTCACCACTTCCCTCTTCCCTTCCTGGTTTAGATTTAGTTGGTTAAACTTGATTCTGTGTTATATCCTTGTGGTTATCTAACAATTGGGAATCGATTGCATTATGAGGTGGGAGGTCCGAAGGGGACTGTTATTTTGAATGTAACATAGCCTTCAGTATCATTTGAGATGCATAGTGCCTTATTGGATGTTGACCTCATGTTTACATGTATGTTTACATGAACGCATGCTACAAGATTCCTTGTAACATCTGCATTGTTCAATTTGTTTGTGATATAAAAACTTCAATAAAAAGTTTGAAACAGAAAGGTAAAAGCATCCCAGAGTAATTAATGTTTAAAGTGACAGTGGTCAGATGTGCAAAAAATGGCCGTGTCCTACAGTGAAAATTGGCTGGGTCCTTAAGGGGTTAAGGCCCAAATGGGCTAAGTCCTTAAGGGGTTAAAGGGGTACTCCGGTGGAAAAGCAGAGAGCACTGTGGTCGTGACCTAAAAGAAATCCCAGAAGAAAACAATATTCTCTGTAGTATACAGCTGCTAAGTACTGGACCGATTAAGATTTTTTTAATATAAGTAACTTACAAATCTTTTTGGCACCAGTTGATTTTTTTATTTATTTTTTTATAAAGTTTTCCAAGGAGTACCCCTTTAAACCTTATTTTTCTGTTGCCATATGAGGGCTTGTTTTTTTGGCAAGACAAATTACTTTTGTTGTCAGCACCATTTTTTTTTTTAAATGTATTTAGTTAACCATGTGGTAAAAATAAGTTTACTGATTACACAATACCAAATTTACATTTTTATTTTTTTTGTATTTTTGCACAATAAAAAACCCATTATGGAAAAACAATGTTGCTACATTTCTTGACCCCTAGAGGGTTTTCGATTTTCACCCCATAACACTTATTTTTCCATTTACGGTTCTGTGTAAGGGCTATTTATTTATTTATTATGCTCCCTTATGTGTTGTCTATCAGTACCGTTTTTGTTTTGATGGTACTTTTTGATCACTTTCATTTTTTTTTCATTTCGCCGCGGCATCCCGAACAGCTTACAGGACAGGGGGAGGGCCCCTACCTGCCTCCTCGCTGTCCGATCGCCGAATGACTGCTCAGTGCCTGAGATCCAGGCATGAGCAGTCAAGCGGCAGAATCATCGATCACTGGTTTCCTATGAGAAACCAGTGATCAATGATAAAGATCAGTGTGTGCAGTGTTATAGGTCCCTATGGGAGCTATAACACTGCAAAAAAAAGTGAATAAAGATCATTTAACCCCTCCCCTATTAAAAGTTTGAATCACCCCCATTTTCCCATTTAAAAAAAAGTGTAAATAAAAATAAACATATATGGTATCACCGCGTGCGGAAATGTCCAAATTATAAAAATATATCGTTAATTAAACTGCTCGGTGAATGGCGTACGCGCAAAAAAATTCCAAAGTCCAAAATAGTGCATTTTTGGTTATTTTTTATATCATTTAAAAATGAATAAAAAGCGATCAATAAGTCCTATCAATGCAAAAATGGTACCGTTAAAAACTTCAGATCACGGCGCAAAAAATGAGCCCTCATACCGCCACATACACGGAAAAATAAAAAAGTTATAGGGGTCAGAAGATGACAATTTTAAACGTATACATTTTCCTGCATGTAGTTATGATTTTTTCCAGAAGTACGACAAAATCAAACCTATAGTAGGGTATCATTTTAATCGTATGGAGTTACAGAATAAAGATAAGGTGTCATTTCTACCGAAAAATCTACTACGTAGAAACAGAAGCCCCCAAAATTTACAAAACGGCGATTTTTTTTTCAATTTTGTCGCACAATGATTTTTTTTCCGTTTCACCGTAGATTTTTGGTCAAAATGACTGACGTCATTACAAAGTAGAATTGGTGGCGCAAAAAATAAGCAATCATATGGATTTTAAGGTGCAAAATTGAAAGAGTTATGATTTTTTTAAAGGCAAGGAGCAAAAAACGAAAATGCAAAAACGGAAAAAACCCCGGTCCTTAAGGGGTTAAGGACCAGGTGTGGACCTGTATACCCCCCGGTTTTCCATTCACTGCCGCTCACCGGGCGGATGGGGTGCCTGCTGAAACCGCTCAGCAGGCATCCTGTGGCAATGCCTACGGGGGTCCTGAGACCCTGATTTCTGTAATTTCAGGTCTCTGATGACCCAGAATAGGTTGTTGATTGGTTGTGTAATACACACCACCAATCACCCTCCGTACCTAGGTGGGAGGTGGTGGTTTAAAAAAAAAAAAAAAGTGTGAAATATATATATATATATATATATATATATATATATATATATATATATATATACACATATATTTTGGCAGCTGACCCCATGGTGCCCAAGAGTCAGCAGCATCTTTAGTTTTGTGAACTGGGTCCTATTAGGGTGCTGCAGTCTGCCCCCCATGTTTTTTAGGGGGAAATACCATTTTTTTTGCCTGGTAACGGTTTGTGATCGCGGATCGCACGCCATTATCTGGTGCATGCACAAACACACACACCTCCCCCCCCCCCCCCCTCCCCTCTACACACACCAACAAAAAAAGACAACAAAACCTTCTCAAAATACCCCTGATAAGACCTCTTGGAGTATTTTTTTTTCCAAAAATGGGTCATGGGTCACAGTCACTTGCATTGGGGGTTTGCGTGTTGCCTCAAATGCACAGTGCTTTCTCCCCACCTGAGCAGTTTGAATATTTGCAGGCAACAGTTTAGGGACAGCCACACAGAAAACATTCCCAGAATGATGAATCAGAGCATAGGGTTTGGCACGAGAACAATTTTTACTTTTGGCTATGCTCTGGGTCATCATTCTGAGAACATAATTGACATATCAGTATGAACATTGCAATTTTTATTTTCTCCAAACTACACTTCATCCATTCCTGGAAAATAAATTTAGGAAACACCAGTACGTTCAAAATGTCCACTTTACACCTATATCATGAAACAAAGAGAACGGGCACCACACTAATAATACACCATTGGGTGCAAGCAAGTTGCTAAAATACACATGCTATACCAAAGAAAGGAATCACATATGCCATACAAAAATAATCTTTATTACAACATACAAGGGAGAAAGAAGTGTACAGATATCCTCAAATCCCTCAATATATTGATGAATTTGAGGATATTAGGAAGGCGGATAGGGGTACGGATCACTCCTGAGGAACCCTCCATAGCTGGAGGCGAAATACGTGGGGTCTGCTGCCCCAGTGTTTGGATGAGGACACCCCGACCACTGCATACTGATTAGCCAGGGATAGCCACACTCTTTATGCCACCTGCATTTTATATGGACGGGCATACACGGTGACTTGCTAGTGTGCACATAATATCTATATGACAGCGTGTGAATGCCAGTTGGTTTACAATTGATAGTGCAAACCTTCTTTATTGGGATGTTATGCCATGTCACTTAATTGTGATTTTGGTTTTGTAGATTCATATTTATTGTCTTGATTATATTACTTGTGTGGCATTGAGATTTGTGCTATTATCTATCTATTATTTGATACTATTATGGCTGGGTCTCTCTCCTCCTTTTTCAGTGGGTTATTCACCCAGCAAGGGGTGGACAGAGCCGGATTACATTCCTCCGTCCAGAATCTATGTAATTTTTATTTTTTAAATGTCTGTACACATCTTTCTCCCTTGTATGTTGTAATAAAGATTCTTTTTGCATGGCATATGTGATTTATGGAATTTTTGGTGTGCAGCACCATATTGTTGCTAGCTTTTTCCTTTCTTTGGTATAGCACTTTACGCCTATACACATTCCTCAGGGGGTGTACTGTCTGTAATGAGGTCACATGTGGGTGTTTCTTTTTATTATTTTCTGCTGAATGTATGTAACCATCAGCTACTGATATGTAATAGGCCTCAAATTCGAACACAGCTCTGACTCTTGAGCCCCACATATGGGGTATTTCCATACTCAGAAGAAATGGGGTTACACATTTTAGGGGGAATCTTATCCTATTACCCCTTGTGCTAATGAAAAATTTGGTGTAACACCAGCTTTTTTTTTGTGAAAAAAACAAACACATGTTTAAGGTACACTGTTCCAAACACCTGTGAGGTGTAAATACTCTTTGTACCCCTTGTTACATTCCTTGAGGGGTTAGTTTCCAAAATGATGGCACATGTGGGGCGTTCGGTTCTGGCACCATGGGAGAATTGTAAACACACATGACCCCGACTTCAGTTCCAGCAAAATTCTCTCTCCAAAAGCCCAATGGCGCTCCTTCTCTTCTGAGTGCACCCGCAGAGCCGTTTACGTCCAAATATTAGGTGTATATATATAGTCCATACTCAGAAGAAATGGGTTTACAAATTTTTTTTTTGGGGGGGGGGGGGGGGGGGGTTCATTTTCTCAAGAGATGATGCAGGTATCAACAAAAATTTACAACTAACATAACAGAATCAATATGATAAGTAAAAGCATCCCAGAGTTATAATGCATAAAGTGACACAGGTCAGATATGCAAAAAATGCTCTGGTCCTCAACAACTTAAGGACACAGGGTTTTTCCACTTTATTTTTTACCCTCCTCACCTTCTAAAAGTTATAACGCTTTCAGTTTTCCACCTACAGACCTATATGAGAGCTTGTTTTATGCGCTACCAATTTTACTTTGTAATCACATCAGTCATTACACCACAAAATCTATGGGGAATCCCCCCCAAAAAATTTGGTGGGACAAAATTGAAAGAAAAAATAACGCCATATTTGTAATTTTTACCGGCTGCTGTTTCAACGCAGTGCACTTTTCGGTAAAATTGACACCTTATCTTTATTCTGTAGGACCATACGGTTACAAGGATACCCAATTCATGTACCGTATTTTTCACACTATAAGACACACCTAGGTTTTAGAGGAGGAGAACAAGAAAAAAACAGCAGGCCCTCCCTTGTAGAAAGTGGCCCCTTGTAAACAGCAGCCCCCCCCCCCCCCCCTTGTAGACAGTGCCCCCTTGTAAACAGCAGGCCTTCCCTTTTAGACAGTGCCCCCACGGTAGTTGCTCACCTGCGGTTGCCGCTCCGCTGCTCCATTTTGCCGTCCACATCCCCGTTCTGCCGTCCGCATCATAGCATCCTATGGAGGAGCATGTGACATACACATCACTCCTCCTTCCTCCGTAGCGTTACGCTGGGCGCAGGGGAGGCGGTGGAGTGACGTGTGTGTGTGTAAAATGTTCCTCCTTAGGACGCCATGATGCGGATGGCAGAACGGGGATGCAGACATCAGAACGGGGCAGCTGAGCGGGACATTTAACGGCCACACTGCAGCAGGTATTGTCCTTGGTAAGTCCTCCTCCATGCCGCATGCCAGGATCTGCTCTCCGCCCCTGCACTTCGGCACACACATTCGCTCCATAAGACGCACAGACATTTCCTTCCCACTTTTGGGGGAGAAAAAGTGCGTCTTATGGAGGGAAAAATACGGTAGTTTTTGTTTTATTTTACTACATGCATCTAAATTAGTATGTTTAAAATTGTCCTCTTCTGACCCCTATAGCTTTTTTCTTTTTCAAAATATACGGGGATGTGAGGGCTCATTTTTTGCGCTATGGTGTGTAGTTTTTATCGGTACCATTTTTGTTTGGCTTATTTCTTCAATTTCGTCTCAAATATATATTTTTTGTTTTGCTATAGATTTTGTGGTGAAATGATTGCTGTTATTACAAAGTACAAGAAAGAAACAAGAAACAAACCCTTATATGGGTCTGTAGGTGGAAAATTTAAAATGTTTGGTTAAAGTGTGTTTGAAATGTACATGTATGGCCGGGAACAAGTCAACATGTAAATGGTGGATCAAAACATTGATGGCATACACTGTATCAAGGAAAAATAATGTGCAGTTAGTTAACAGAGCTAAGCAGCAGTAGAAGACACAGCACATAAACAAGTGTTTTGTGTCTTGAAAAAATCCAAAAATTCTTTGGTGTACCCAATTTTTTTTACCTCACCAATCACACGGATAGAACATCTTAGGGGGCCAAAGACTTAGAAATGTCCATAGTCAACTATATAGCTGTGGTTGGTTAAAATTCTTGGTCCTTTTTGTCTTTTCAGCATTGTAAGGTCAACAGTGATTGGATGAAACTAGGAACTGTGTATCTTACTGTCTGTACAGGATGTGAAAACCTAACAACCCTTAAGAATTTTTCGAGGCACGTAGCTGAAGCACTTATGAAAGATTCAATCAATGATAAGCCAGAAATTCCTTTTTGTGACTTTGCTGTTGCCGGTAAGTGGACATAGAATATACTGAATTGGTTAGAAAAAGTTGTTAATTTTAGGTTTTGTTTTCATGGATCGTATGCAACCTGCTGAATAATCTCTCTTGAGAATTGTAGTTGTTTTTATAATCATATATGTTTCTTTTGCAGTGTTTAAAAATCCAAAGTTTGATGATATAAAAAAAAATATTCTGGGAAGGATTGGAATTTCTGTAATGTTTTTCTATCATCATAAAGAGCTATGGCTAAAGGTACTTGTAGAAAGAAAAAACTTGTAATATTCTTTTTATAAACAGTATAGCTTATTAACATTGTTTGACCAGTTCTTGTAAATTGATACATTAATCCATTATCTTCATCTTATGTTAGGGCTCTGTGTTAGGGTGCATTCACACCACGTTTTGTTCATACGGTCACCAGATCTGGCTGGGAAATGTCAAAATGGGGCGCTTCCGTATCCCAGCTGGACCCGGCCCGCATATCATTCATTTGAATGAGCCGACCGGAGTCACATAGTCCCTCCGGTTGTCTCATTTTTGCCCGTTATACGGTTTTGTGGCTGGACTGAAAACCGTAGCATACCATGGTTTTCAGTCCTGCCAGAAAATCCAATAGGGGGCAAAAATGACCCGACCGGAATCACTATCTGACTCTGGTCGACTCATTCAAATGAATGATATGCGAGCCGGGTCCAGCTGAGATACAGGAGTCCCCATTTTGATATTTCCCAGCCAGATCCAGTGACCGTATGAACATAATTTGGTGTGAATGCACCCTTAGGCCCATCCTGCTTTATCACACAGCTAATTTTGGAACCTTATCGCACTGTGACACCATCCTGTAACAATTTTCAGTTCAAAACTTGGCACAGCTCTGTCCTAGCAAAAGGTGCACGCACCAGCATTGTAAAGGGGAGATTTATCAAAACCTGTGTAGAGGAGAGTGGTGCAGTTGTCCGTGGCAATCAATCGGATAGCTTATTTCATTTTTGGCAGGTCTATATAAAAATGAAACACGCAATCTGGTTGCCATGGGCAACTGCACCACTCTTCCTCTGCACAGTTTTTGATAAATCTCCCTCATAGTTCTGTTTGGAAAAAAAAAGACCTGTCCTGAGAGCAGACAATTCTTTTTAGATTGTGTTCTCTTGTACTACATACACTGCAGTCATACACTGTATATATTCATTGGGACATTTAGAAAATAATAAGGTATGTTTACAGCTGTTGGGCTAATTTTAAGCCAGGATGTACCAAAAAGACATGATCATTGTATCGGTCTCCATTTTGGCAATATAAACTATTTTAAATGGGTCCACTATAGATGTCTCTCTCATTGTTTTCATTGAATCTACAAGGGATAGGGAGGAGGGTACATTCCTACCTCCAACCTTTTGGCCTGGCTACAGCCTATTTACAGGAAACACATGAAATGTGTAGTTTATTTGAACATTATTTGTTTGTCTTTAAATTAACAATGATGCTCTATACATCTGTATTTAGTAGTCAAGTCTAAATGAAACTCCTACATTTTTAGGCTGGAATTAAACCCAACTGGTTATTAAGAGACTCTTAAGTTAACTCCTTAAGGACCCAGACATTTATTGCACATCTGACCACTGTCACTTAAAACATTAATAACTCTGGGATGCTTTTACCTTTCATCATGATTCTGAGAGAGTTTTTTCGTGACATATTCTGCTTTGTTAGTGGTAAAATTTTGTCGATACTTGCATCATTTGCATCAAAATTTTGCATTTTTTTTTTTACTTTTAAGCGCTCTGCTTATAAGGAAAATGAATATTCCAAATAAATTATATATTGATTCACATATACAATATGTCTACTTTGTTTCCATCATAAAGTTGACATGTTTTTACTTTTGGAAGACATCAGAGGGCTTCAAAGTATAGCAGCAATTTTCCAATTTTTCACAAAATTTTCAAAATCTAAAATTTTCAGGGACCAGTTCTGTTTTGAAGTGGATTTGAAGGGCCTTCATATTAGAAATAGCCCACAAATGACCCCATTATAGAAACTGCACCCCGCAAAGTATTTAAAATGACATTCAAAAGGTTTGTTAACCCTTTAGGTGTTTCACAGGAATAGCAGCAAATGGAAGGAGAAAATTCAAAATCTTCATTTTTTACACTGGCATGTTCTTGTAGACCCAGTTATTTAATTTTTAAGGGGTAAAAGGAGAGAAATCTTCCTAAAATGTGTAACCCAATTTCTCTCGAGTAAGGAAATACCTCATATGTGTATGTCAAGTGCTCTGTGGGTGCACTAGAGGGCTCAGAAGGGAAGGAGCGACAGTGGGATTTTGGAGAGTGAGTTTTTCTGAAATGGTTTTTGGGGGGGCATGTCACATTTAGGAATCCCCTATGGTGCCAAAACAGCAAAAAAAAAAAAAAAAAAGACACATGGCATACTATTTTGGAAACTACACCCCTCAAGGCATGTAACAAGGGGTCCAGTCAGTGGCGTTGCGATCGGGGTGCGGGGGGTGTGGCCCGCACCGGGGGACACCATCCTGATGGGGTGACACCAGGTACGCCCCCGCTCCTCACTTGCGCTGCCTCTGTAATAGCACCCCTCACCCTTCCCCCCCCCCCGTCACCTGCACAGTGAACTGGCCTGCGCCCCCACGTCTTCTGTTGCGCCGGCCCGACGTCACTCCGCAGGGCCGCGCAGGAGGACGTGACGTCACTCGCAGAGCGCCGGAGAGAAGGAGCGCTGCGCTGTATGGGTAAGTGATTGTGTGTTTGTCTCACTCTATCTCTGTTTGTGTGTCTCTGTCTGTGTGTGTGTCTGTGTGTGACTCTGTGTGTGTGACTCTCTGTCTGTGTGTGTGACTCTCTGTCTGTGTGTGTGACTCTGTCTGTGTGTGTGACTCTGTCTGTGTGTGTGACTCTCTGTCTGTGTGTGACTCTCTGTCTGTGTGTGACTCTCTCTGTGTGTGACTCTCTCTGTGTGTGTGACTCTGTGTGTGTGTGTGTGTGACTCTCTGTCTTTGTGTGTGTGTGTGTGTCTCTCTGTCTGTGAGTGTGTGTCTCTGTGTGTATGTGTTTGTGTGTGTCTGTCTGTCTGTCGCTATCTTTGTCTGTGTGTGACTTTCTGTCTGTGTGTGACTGTGTGTGTGTGTGACTGTGTGTGACTCAGTCTGTGTGTCTCTCTGTCTGTGAGTGTGTGTATCTCTGACTGTGTGTGTGTGTCTCTCTCTCTCTATCTATCTGTGTTTGTCTCTGTGTTGTGTGTTGTGTGGGGGGAGGGGGGGGGGGGGTTTGTTTGAACCAGCGATGCAATGTGGGGAGACTTTGACCTATTGTGGGGAACCTGCAAGGGAACCTGCGGCCTAATGGGGGGAAACTACTACCAAATGTGGGGAATCTATGCTACCTAATGGGAGGAAACTGCTACCTAATGTTGGAAAACTGCTACCTAATGTGCGAAAGCTGCTACATAATGTGGGAAAAATGCTACCTTATGTGGGGAATCTGTGCTACCTAATGTGGGGAATCTGTGCTACCTAATGTGTGGAATCTGTGCTACCTAATGTGTGGAATCTGTGCTACCTAATGTGTGGAATCTGTGCTACCTAATGTGTGGAATCTGTGCTACCTAATGTGTGGAATCTGTGCTACCTAATGTGGGGAAATTACTACCTAATGGGGGGTAACTGGTACCAAATGTGGGGAATCTATGCTACCTAATGTGGGGTAACTGCTACCTACCTAATGTGGGGGAACTGCTACCTACCTAATGCTCCCCCCTGGCAGTAGCACCCTCATCATCCACCAGCAACCCCCTCCCAGCAGCAGCACCTCCATCAGAAGATCCTGATGGTGGATGATGGGGGTGCTCCTGCCAGGACGACGATCCTGCCGATGGATGATGGGGGTGATACTGCCAGGGGGGATGGCCAGTAGCACCCTCATCATCCTCCAGCAACACCCCCCCAGTACTAGCACCCCCATCATCCACTATCAACACCACCAGATTTATATTCAGAGGGTACAATATGTGGCAGATTTATATTCAGAGTGTACAGTATGTGTTGGTATTCAGGGGTACAGTGTGTGGCGGTATTATATTCAGGGGTACAGTATGTGGCAGATTTATATTCAGTGTACAGTATGTGTTGGTATTATATTCAGAATGTACAGGGTGTGGTAGTATTATATTCAGTGGGTACGGTGTATGGAAGTTTTATAATCAAATAGTATAGTGTATAGTAGTATTATATTTAGAGGATACAGTGTCTGGCAGGTTTATATTAATACTTGTTTTCATATAGAGGATGAGAATGCACTGACATAGTGAGGAGACGTCTGGGC